>NC_052322.1:25830722-26130722 GCF_016432855.1 Salvelinus namaycush
TTGTGCTCTCTTCACGACTGTCTTGGTGTACTCGGACCATGTTAGTTTGTAAGTGATGTGGACACCAAGGAACTTGAAGCTCTCCACCTGCTCCACTGCAGCCCTGTCGAAGAGAATCCGCGGTCATTTTTCCTGTAGTCCACAATCATCTCCTTTGTCTTGAACCCGTAGGAGAAATTGTTGTCCTGGCACCACACGGCCAGGTCTCTGACCTCCTCCCTATAGGCTGCCTCTGACTGTGGTGGTGTGTAAAAAGGTGGTATGTCAATTTAGAAATGCATCTAAAATACCTTAGAATAACACAACCACATCCTAACACCAATTACCTGTAAAGACCTTGGAGAAATTACTATTATTGAAAAAAAATTGTCCACTTTTGAAAACACATGCACGTAATTACAGTATTTATGATTATGCTAAAGAGTATTTTAAACAATTGCATTAAGATCATTGATTTTAGTATTTTGTAAAGCATTTGGGATTTACAAATGTACAGTTTTTCAATGGCAAACAATGCAACACTAATTTCCGAAAACTGCTCATCATTACCGTAATAAAACAATATTTAATATCACGAAAAGTCAAATGTATACTTTAGGAATTTTGGATGAATCTGATAGTGTCCCTTTTGTTCTTTATCAAAAATGTGTACATAAAAATAGCATACATACAGTTGAAGTCGGAAGTTTACATACATACAACATATTTAAACTCAGTTTCACAATTCCTGACATTTAATCCTAGTAAAAATTCCCTGTCTTAGGTCAGTTAGGATCACCATCTTATTTTAAGAATGTGAAATGTCAGAATAATATTAAAGATAATTATTTATTTAATCACATTCCCAGTGGGTCAGAAGTTTGCATACACTCAATTAGTATTTGGTAGCTTTGCATTTAAATTGTTTAACTTGGGTCAAACGTTTTGGGTAAGCTCCCACAAGCTTCCCACAGTAGGTTGGGTGAATTTTGGCCCATTCCTCCTGACAGAGCTGGTGTAACGGAGTCAGGTTTGTAGGCCTCCTTGCTCACACACACTTTTTCAGTTCTGCCCACAAATTTTCTATAGGATTGAGGTCAGGGCTTTGTGATGGCCACTCCAATACCTTGACTTTGTTGTCCTTAAGCCATTTTGCCACAACATTGGAAGTATGCTTGGCGTTATTGGCCATTTGGAAGACCCATTTGCGACCAAGCTTTAACTTCCTGACTGATGTCTTGAGATGTTGCTTCAATATATCCACATAATTTTCCTACCTCATGATGCCATCTATTTTGTGAAGGGCACCAGTCCCTCCTGTAGCAAAGCACCCCTACAACAGGATGCTGCCACCCCCATGCTTCACGGTTGGGATGGTGTTCCCTCGGCTTGCAAGCCTCCCCCTTTTTCCTTCCAAACATAACAATGGTCATTATGGCCAAACAGTTCTATTTTTGTTTCATCAGACCAGAGGACATTTCTCCAAAAAGTACGATCTTCGTCCCCATGTGCAGTTGCAAACCATAGTCTGGCTTTTTTATGGCGGTTTTGGGGCAGTGGCTTCTTTCTTGCTGAGCGGCCTTTCAGGTTATGTTGAAATAGGACTTGTTTTACTGTGGATATAGATACTTTTGTACCCGTTTCCTCCAGCATCTTCACAAGGTCCTTTGCTGTTGTTCTGGAATCGATTTGCACTTTTCGCACCAAAGTACGTTCATCTCTAGGAGGCAGAATGCGTCTGCTTCCTGAGCGGTATGACGGCTGTGTGGTCCTATGGTGTTTATACTTGCGTACTATTGTTTGTACAGATGAACGTGGTACCTTCAGTCGTTGGGAAATTGCTCCCAAGGATGAACCAGACTTGTGGAGGTCTACAATTCTTTATCTGAGATCTTTGTTTCCCACTTTTTTGGACTTCGACAACTGTTGTGGTAATGAGAGTGTTTGTATTGATAGTTGTGGAAATTGTGGTTAAATGCATAATATCTGATCAATAAACATAACAATTATGAAAGATAACTACAGATGCTAATCTTATTGATCCAAGAGGAATTATGGTGTAGAATCAATTTTTTTGGTAAAACATTTTTTGGCAAGTGCCAGTTGTGAGAATCACCCAGTACACTCAACAACAATCATGTTGAACAAACTTCTATATGAAGTTGGAAATAATGAAGGTTACCCTAGCATAAAGGAATATGTAATACCATTACCTGTCTTTGAGTGGCACTGTTCTCACAATTCATACAAATGGAATCAAATCTGTTGAGATTGTTTATTTCTATTTATATGTTGAAGCAGAATATTCTGTACATCTGTTCCCCGTGTTGGTGAATATATGAGTTATCCATGAGTGCATTCAGCAGATCGTGCCCATATGGATTTGAATCATATCACCATGACTAACAACCAAGGTTTGAGAGCAGCTGAGAACTACAAAAGATCACAAGTGCATAGATTCCAATTTTAGAAAACAAATGACTCACAGGTAGATGACAAAACGGAAAGACACTGGCTTTTGTAGAGCAAATAGAGAGCAATTTTGAAATTACACTGCTTGTGTTGTTAGATGGAATAATATATTTTATAACAGAAGTAACAGAAAGGGAGCAAAAAAAAGGAAATGTTTTAGAAAATAAATATGAGCCGCAATCCTCAAATGTAATAAAACAATTACTTTCGTATTTTCATTGTACAGTTCTACCATTCCATTTCAATCTCTTGTGAGATGGTAATTTATTTTGCTTTGCTAAACTATGCTAAAAAAACATTTTATATCACAGTGTACTGTCCCACAGTGGTAAACATGACCAATAGATATGTTCACACTTGCAATAGACATTTCATAAGCCGTGCATCCCTTTAGTAGTACACCCCACTATTCTCATGCCCTTCTCAATTTTCCAGCCTTCCCTCTGCTATTTGTTTGCCTCTGCTCCTCCTCCTTCCCTCAGACACTCCCATAAGTGCTGCTTATGGAGTCTGGCCTGTGGTAGTGGGCAAGGAGCCAGCAGTGGCTAGAAATATCCAGTTCTAACTGGATCTCACGGAGGGGGGGGGGGGGGGGCATTACCCATACACAGAGGTGGGCAGTGAGAAAATACACCAGCAGTCTCCAAAAATTCCCTGTAGCATTTCTTCCTGAAACCACCAAGCATGTCAAACTGCACAGTCTGTTGTGTCAGATCGCAATGCTCTCAAATAACCAATGAAACTGCTTAAATTATAGAACCTACTTATTCTTGCATATTTTCACTGTCATACCATAGCAATTTACTTTTTGAAGCCGGTTGTTGGAATTTGTCGTCACATTTATACCAGATTTCCAAGGAGTTACTTCGGCTCAAGATTAATGGGGCTTTAAATTCTAGCCCCCTCAAATTCAAAGCTGGACCTTTATTTTTATCCCTGTTTCATTGCCTGCCCCTCTTCCATTTAAAGGGGTATCAACCAGATTCCTTCTCCAATGGCTTCCTCAGGCTGTGACCAGGCTTTAGACATAGTTTCGGGCTTTAATTTTGAAAAATGAGCGAGATTTTTCAAAACGAGTCAGGTGTCCTTTGATTAGTTCCTGCGCGCGAGAGGGGTAGCTCGACATTTTCTTTCTCTCTTTTATTGAATAGGTTACCGTCCGGTTGAAATATTATCGATTATGTATGTTAAAAACAACCTGAGGATTGTTAATAAAAAACGTTTGACATGTTTATACAAACATTACAGATACTGTTTGGAATTTGTCTGCCTTTCAGGACCTTTCAGCATGTGGTTTTCTGACCATAACGCGCAACCCAAATGGCGTTCTTTTGTTATAAAACTAATATTTATTGAACAAAAAGAAAATTTATTGTGTAACTGGGAGTCTCGTGAGTGCAAACATCCGAAGATTATCAAAGGTAAGCGATTAATTTTATTGCTTTTCTGACTTTCGTGACTAAGCTAATATAAGGCTAGCTGTTCTAGCATTGATTGATACACTCACAAACGCTTGGATTGCTTTCGCTGTAAAGCATATTTTCAAAATATGACACGATAGGTGGATTAACAACAACCTAAGCTGTGTTTTGGTATATTTCACTTGTGATTCCATGATTATAAATATTTTTAGTATTATTTTTGAATTTGGCGCTCTGCAATTCAGTGGTTGTTTAGGAAAATGATCCCGGTAATGGGATCCGTAGCGTCAAGAAGTTAAAGGAATACTTCGGGATTTTGGCAAATTAGGCCCTTAATCTACTTCCACAGAGTAAAATGAATTTATATATACCATCTATATGTCTCTGCATCCAGTATGAAGGAAGTTGGAGGTAGTTTCATGCTAGCAGATACTATAGACTTCCAGTCATTGCGCCAGCGCGAGTTAGCATTTGCCCTAGCGCTAGTGAGCATTTGCCCTAGCGCTAGTGAGCATTTGCCCTAGTGCTAGTGAGCAACTTCCTTCTATCTGCACAATACACATAAAAATGGTATCCACGAGTTCATCTGACTCTGGGGAAGTAGATAAAGGTCCTCATAGCCAAAATCCTGAAGTATCCCTTTAACCTCCAAGGGATCAGTCACACCCCCCCCCCCCCGCTGGACGGTTGAGCTAACGTAGGCTAATGTGATTAGCATGAGGTTGTAAGTAACAAAAACATTTCCCAGGACATATACATATCTGATATGGGCAGAAAGTTTAAATTCTTGTTAATCTAACTGCACTGTCCAAGTTACAGTAGCTATTACAATGAATAGAATACCATGCTATTGTTTGAGAGCGCACAATTATGAACTCGAAAATGTATTAATAAACCAATTAGGCACATTTGGGGAGTCTTGATACAACATTTTGAACATATATGCAATGGTTCATTGGCGCAGCAGGTAGCCTAGTGGTGAGCGTTGGACAAGTAACCAAAAGATGGAAGATCGAATGCCCGAGCTGACAAGGTAAAAATCTGTCGTTCTGCCCCTGAACAAGGCAGTTAACCCACTGTTCATAGGCCGTCATTGAAAATAAGAATTTGTTCTTAATTAACTTGCCTAGTTAAATAAAGGTTAAATAAAACACTTAAAAAAACAAAAATCAGTCTAAAACTTTGCACACACTGCTGCCAAAATCAAAATTGCGCCTGGCCTGGAATAATACATTATGGCCTTTCTCTTGCATTTCAAAGAAGGTACAAAGAAATTAAATTAAAAAACATGTTTTTTTTCTTTGTATGATCTTTTACTAGATCTAAATGTGTTATATTCAACTACATTAACTTCACATTTCCAAACTTCAACGTGTTTCCTTTCAAACGGTATCAAGAATATGCATATCCTTGCTTCAGGTCCTGAGCTACAGGCAGTTAGATTTGGGTATGTCATTTTAGGTGAAAATTGGGGGGGGAAAGGGTCCGATCCTTAGCATAATTGAGATAATTAAATGAAGTTGGAAAATGTGTGCTATTTTGGCCTCACCCAGGCCTCCTTTAAAACTCTATAACGTTTAATCTTTAAGTGCTACAAAGCACAAGTTGGTGTCATATAAAGCTTTACTGCTTGCTCTGTAATATGAGTAGTATTTTGATTTCAATTTTTTTCCCCCCACCTTTATTTAATAACCAGGTAGACTAGTTGAGAACAAGTTCTCATTTACAACTGCGACCTGGCCAAGAATAAAGCGAAGCAGTTCGACACATACAACAACATAGTTACACATGGAATAAACAAAACATAGTCAATAATACAGTTGAAGAAAATCTATATACAATGTGTGCAAATGAGGTAAGATAAGGGAGGTAAGGCAATAAATAGGCCACCATGGCGAAGTAATTACAACATACCAATTAGACACTGGAGTGATTGATGTGCAGAAGATGAATGTGCAAGTAGAGATACTGGGGTGCAAAGGAGCAAGACAAATAAATACATATAGTATGGGGATGAGGTAGTTGGATGGGCTATGTACAGGTGCAGTGAACTGTGAGCTACTCTGACAGCTGGAGCTTAAAGCTAGTGAGGGAGATATGAGTCTCCAGCTTCAGTGATTTTTGCAGTTCGTTCCAGTCATTGGCAGCAGAGAATTGTAAGGAAAGGCGGCCGAAGAAGGAATTGGCTTTGGGGGTGACCAGTGAAGTATACCTGCTGGAGCGCGTGCTACGGGTGGGTGCTGCTATGGTGACCAGTGAGCTGAGATAAGGCGGGGCTTTACCTAGCAGAGACTTGTAGATGACCTGGAGCCAGCCACAGAGAATCACCAGCAGCAAGAGCAACCTCATTGATGTATACAGAGAGGAGTCGGCCCGAGAATTGAACCCTGTGGCACCCCCATAGAGACTGTCAGAGGATTGGACAACAGGCCCTCCGATTTGACACACTGAACTCTATCAGAGAAGTAGTTGGTGAACCAGGAAAGGCAGTCATTTGAGAAACCAAGACTGTTTAGTCTGCCGATAAGAATGCAGTGATTGACAGAGTCGAAAGCCTTGGCCAGGTCGATGAATACGGCTGCACAGTAATGTCTCTTATCGATGGCGGTTATGATATCGTTTAGGACCTTGAGTGTGGCTGAGATGCACCCATGACCAGCTCTGAAATCAGATTGCATAGCGGAGAAGGTACAGTGGGATTCGAAATGGTTGGTAATCTGTTTAACTTGGCTTTCGAAGACCTTAGAAAGGCAGGGTAGTATAGATACAGGTCTGTAGCAGTTTGGGTCTAGAGTGTCTCCTCCTTTGAAGAGGGTGATGACCGCGGCAGCTGTCCAATCTTTGGGGATCTCAGACGATACGAAAGAGAGGTTGAACAGGCTAGTAATAGGGGTTGCAACAATTTCGGCTGATCATTTTAAAAAGAGAGGGTCCAGATTGTCTAGCCCGGTTGATTTGTAGGAGTCGAAATTTTGCAGCTCTTTCAGAACATCGGCTATCTGGATTTGGGTGACGGAGAATGGTGGAGGCTTGGGCGAGCGGTGCCGGGCAGTTGACCAGGGTAGGGGTAGCCAGGTGGAAAGCATGGCCAGCCGTAGAAAATTGCTTCTTGAAATTATCAATTATAGTGGATTTATCGGTGGTGACAGTGTTTCCTAGCCTCAGTGCACTGGGCAGCTGGGAGGAGGTGCTCTTATTCTCCATGGACTTCAGTGTCCCAGAACTTTTTTTTGAGTTTGCACATTTCAATAGCACATTTCTTAAAAATGTATGAATATTGAAAATATACCATTTTGATTTGGGTAGTTTTTCTATATATTGTCGAACATAATATACTCTACGCGCATGTAAAAGTTCCAGAGTGGGATCTCTACCTTTAAAGTTATGATCCAATTTTTAAGCATTGCCAACAGCGTGAATGTAAAAATGGATTAAAAATTGTCACCCTCTGCTAGTGATTTGCAGGATGTGCAGGTGTAAAAGGAGGGCTGTGATTGTTTACATTGTCTACTATGCCAATTTCGGCCCACTCGGGAACTTTGATATGCCATTAGAATATATTATGTAAAAAAACATTTTTTTAAACAAATTGACAAATCAAATTGTTTAATTTCAATTCAAGTTTTATATATGAATTCATTAATGTAAGAAAATGGTTATTGAAATCAAAATACTACTCATAATGCAGTATAAGCTGTAACGATTCATATGACACCAACTTTTGCTTTGTAGCTTTTACAGATACCGATGAAGTCATAAAGGAGGCCTTGGTAAGGCCAAAATGGCACAAATATTCCTACTTAAATGAATGTCTCAATTATGCTTTAAGATACAAATGTCAAATATATGTAAACAATCCTCTCTCTAAAGGACCCTTCTATAGATCACATTTTATGAAAATCAAAAAAAATGTATGGTCTTGTTCTGTTCTAGTTTCATAAGGAATCACCCATAACTAAACTCAGCATAAAAAAAGAAACGTCCCTTTATCAGGACCCTGTCTTTCGAAGATAATTCGTAATAATCCAAATAACTTCACAGATCTTCATTGTAAAGGGGTTAAACACTGTTTCCCATGCTAGTTCAATGAACCATAAACAATTAATGAACATGCACCTGTGGAACGGTCGTTAAGACACTAACAGCTTACAGACGGTAGGCAATTAAGGTCACAGTCATGAAAACTTAGGACACTAAAGAGCCCTTTCTATTGACTCTGAAAAGACCAAAAGAAAGATGCCCAGGGTCCCTGCTCATCTGCGTGAACGTGCCTTAGGCATGCTGCAAGGAGGCATGAGGACTACAGATGTGGCCAAGGCAATAAATTGCAATGTTCGTACTGTGAGACGCCTAAGACAGCGCTACAGGGAGACAGGATGGACAGCTGATTGTCCTCGCAGTGGCAGACCACGTGTAACAACACCTGCACAGGATCGGTACATCTGAGCATCAGACCGGCGGGACTGGTACAGGACGGCAACAACAACTGCCCGAGTTACACCAGGAACGCACAATCCCTTCATCAGTGCTCAGACTGTCCGCAATAGGCTGAGAGAGGCTGGACTGAGGGTTTGTAGGCCTGTTGTAAGACAGGTCCTCTCCAGACATCACCGGCAACAACGTCGCCTATGGGCACAAACCCACCGTCGCTGGACCAGACAGAACTAGCAAAAAGTGCTCTTCACTGACGAGTCACGGTTTTGTCTCACCAGGGGTGATGGTCGGATTTGCGTTTATCGTCGAAGGAATGAGCGTTACACCGAGGCCTGTACTCTGGAGCGGGATCGATTTGGAGGTGGAGGGTCCATCATGGTCTGGGGCGGTGTGTCACAGCATCATCGGACTGAGCTTGTTGTCATTGCAGGCAATCTCAACGCTGTGCATTACAGGGAAGACATCCTCCTCCCTCATGTGGTACCCTTCCTGCAGGCTCATCCTGACATGACCCTCCAGCATGACAATGCCACCAGACATACTGCTCGTTCTGTGCGTGATTTCCTGAAAGACAGGGATGTCAGTGTTCTGCCATGGCCAGCGAAGAGCCCGGATCTCAATCCCATTGAGCACATCTGGGACCTGTTGGATTGGAGGGTGAGGGTCCCCCCAGAAATGTCCGGGAACTTGCAGGTGCCTTGGTGGAAGAGTGGGGTAACATCTCACAGCAAGAACTGGAAAACCTGGTGCAGTCCATGAGGTGGAGATGCACTGCAGTACTTAATGCAGCTGGTGGCCACACCATATACTGACTGTTACTTTTGATTTTGACCTCCCCGTTGTTCCCGGGACACATTATTCCATTTCTGTTAGTCACATCTGTGGAACTTGTTCAGTTTAATGTCTCAGTTGTTGAATCTTGTTATGTTCATACAAATATGTACACATGTTAAGTTTGTTGAAAATAAATGCAGTTGACAGTGAAAGGACGTTTCTTTTTTTGCTGAGTTTAGGTTGCATTTTGAGGTTAACATAACTTTGAATGTGGGTGGCTAAGTACAACATTTTGGTGGCTAACTATGCTTCTTGTTTAAGAAACATTTTAGGTTTATTATTTCATTGAGCAAGTTGTAAAGCAGAAAGATGGGCACAGAGACACCATGTGATAACTGCAGGGGACAGAATGCATGAAAGTGAAACTAATGAGCACTCGCTCTACCTACCTGCCACTGGTGCTGCTGCTGGTACTGCTGACTGAGTCGGAACTGGAGGAACGGCTGCGAGAGCCAGAGCCACTGTGGGAGCGTGGAGGCCGGGATGCCTGAGTCGACAACCTTTGTGGAGAGGGGTTACGTGAATGTGTAGAGTGTGGAGATCGGCTGCGACTGTCGTGGTAAGACCGATCTCTACGCCGACCTCCCTCTTCTTGGTACAAATCCCTGTGAACTACGCTGGCCAGTATAAATGGTTCTCTGGCACGAGGCTCATATCGAGGTTCTGGTGTATCAAAGTGGCTTGGGCTCCGGCTATGTGAACGATAGTATCCCACACCAACCAATGAAGATCCTCCACTTCCTCCAGCCACAGCCCCTCCACCTGTTCCACTGACGCCAGCACCTACAACCCCTCCAACGATCCCTGCAGAGACAGCCCCACCACCTCCACAGGCAGTTCCAGTCCCAGAGTTAAGCGTTCTCTCCCTGGTATCTCGGTAATAGTCTGTGTCGTAGTGACGCTGCCGGTCAAAGCTGCTGCTAGCACGCTCGTGATGACCATAGGCACTGTGATCATACGCTCGATCCCGACTTTCAGCAGTCCTGAGTGACAGGGATAGGGATGGAAGGAGAAAATGGCGAGAGAGAAAGAAAGAGATACACATTATGCTTTTTGACACTAATTACAAAACTAGTTGAGCTTCACACGGTGGTAAATAAAAGTATATCAGGTTATCAAATAACTAAAACAGCAGTCAAGTTGAGTGTTCAAATGGGGTATATGTTTGAAACGGTATACAGTAAACATTTCAATTGGCATATCATACTTTACATTAGCAAGATATTTAATTTAAAATATTTGTAAAATGTTCTAATGAATTCATATCGGTCATTATTTGTTGCAGAATTTGTCACCTATATTTGTCTAGATACTTTCAGATTATCTAAATGAAAATGTTTAACTGCTACTAACTAGGCATTGCAATTTATATCAAATCTTTCACTTGTTTGAATTTTATTCTAGTATTTTGATGAACATCCAAATCTTCTGAATTGGAAAATGTATTGAAAACGGGTAAGAACCTAAATAAAAAGGAGTAGATATTTTAGACACCGTATTACATGTACTCGACTGAAAAGCAGAAAGAAAAGAAATTAGTTGATATATTTATGGCCCATAATATAGAGCACACCCTGATCTGGAAAAACAAGAGTCTGGGGCCTTCACAATGGATTTAATGCTAAAACCTAAACGCAAAAAATATATACACTACAGTTCAAAAGTTTGGGGTCACTTACAAATTGAGGAAATTTCATTTTTTGTCCATTAAAATAACAAAATTTATCAGAAATACAGTGTTGACATTGTTAACGGTGTAAATGACTATTGTAGCTGGAAACGGCAGATTTTTTATGGAATATCTACATAGGCGTACAGAGGCCCAATATCAGCAACCATCCCTCCGGTGTTCCAATGGCACGTTGTGCCATTATCAACTTGGATTAGCTAATTGATCATTAGAAAACCCTTTTGCAATTATGTTTGCACTGCTGAAAACTGTTGTTCTGATTAAAGAAGCCATAAAACGGGCCTTCTTTTGACTTGTTGAGTATCTGTAGCGTCAGCATTTGTGGGTTCGATTCTAGGCTCAAAATGGCCAGAAACAAAGACCTCTTCTGAAACTTGTCAGTCTATTCTTGTTCTGAGACATGAAGGCTATTCCATGCAAAAATTGCCAACAAACTGAAGATCTCGTACAATGCTGTGTACTACTCCTTTCACAGAACCGCGCAAACTGGCTCTAACCAGAATAGAAAGAGGAGTGGGTGGCCCCGGTGCACAACAGCGCAAGAGGACAAGTACATTAGAGTGTCTAGTTTGAGAAACAGACACCGCACAAGTCCTCAACTGGCAGCTTCATTAAATAGTACCCTCAAAACACCAGTCTCAACATCAACAGTGAAGAGCCATATCTCAGACTGGCCAATAAAAAAGAAAAGATAAAGATGGGCAAAAGAACACAGACAAGGGACAGACAAATCTAAGTTTGAGGTGTTCAGATCACAAAGAACATTTGAGAGACGCAGAAAAAAATAAAGAGATGCTGGAGGAGTGCTTGACGCCATCTGTCAAGCATGGTAAAGTGGGAGATTTGTACAGTGGGATCTTGAAGAAGGCCATCACTCCATTTTGCAATGCCATGTGGACGTTGCTTAATTGAAGCCAATTTCCTCCAACAGAACAATGACACAAAGCACAACTCCAAACTATGCAATAACTATTTAGGGAAGAAGCAGTTAGCTGGTATACTGTCTATAATGGAGTGGCCAGCACAGTCACCAGATCTCAACCCTACTGAGCTGTTGTGGAAGCAGCTTGACCATATGGTACATAACTAGTGCCCATCAAGCGAATCCAATTTGTGGGAGGTGCTTCAGGAAGCATGGGGTGAAATCTCTTCAGATTACCTCAACAAATCAACAACTAGAATACCAAAGGTCTGCAAGACTGAAAATGCTGCAAATGGAGGATTCTTTAACAAAAGCTCAATAATAATAATAATAATAATAATAATATACTGAGCTTGCCATTAGGGATGTCCAGAATAAGATTTTGATATTATGATAACTGTATAATTGCGATTATTTTGAGGGTTTTCACTGTATTGTGCAAATAAGATCATAATGTTATTGCACAACTAGTTATTTTAGCTTTTAGGGAATTGCGCAGCGATAGCTGCTAGCTAGAAAGATACTGATCCATATTCAATTACTGGAATCATTACAAAAATGCAGCAGTTTCTTAAGATTAGATAGCAAGTTATCTTGCAGGATAAACTACAAAAAAAAAATACAAAAATCACCAGACCTCCTAACTGGTAGTTTGTCAAGGTGCGAGAGCCTTCATCTGTCGGAATGCCTAAAACAGTACAAACAACATTCCAATTGTAAAGATTTTATGTACACTGAAATTGAATCATATGCTCTGCTCTGCT
This sequence comes from Salvelinus namaycush, assembly GCF_016432855.1. Lineage (NCBI taxonomy): Eukaryota > Metazoa > Chordata > Actinopteri > Salmoniformes > Salmonidae > Salvelinus > Salvelinus namaycush. Next base: position 25,843,239 of record NC_052322.1, read on the forward strand.
GATGAAAACAATTATACTAATTTATGTTCTTATAGGAGGTACACCACCACTTCAATAAAGAGGCAGTTAGGGTCTATCAAAAATGTGTGAGTTAATGAGGTGGCGATTTATCAACAAATATTACAATTAAGGGGGAGGAATAAATAGCAAATGGCATGCCTACTTAAAAATTGAACACAAAACAGGTCGTCTCCACTGAGAGTACAATGTAAGAATCACACTAACATGCTGACCAGACCGCGCGCATGTTGATTTTGTCCACCCACACCAGACACGATCAGGACACGCAGGCTGAATTATCAAAACGAACTCTGAACCAACTATATTAATTTGGGGACAAGTCGAAAAGCATTCAGCAAGCTAACTTGCTGGTGCTAACTAATTTGTCCTGGGATATAAACATTGGGTTGTTATTTTACCTGAGATGCACAAGGTCCTCTACACCGACAATTAATCCACAGATAAAAGGGTAAACGGAGTTTGTTTCTAGTAATCTCTCCTCCTTCAGGCTTCTTCTTCTTTGAACTTTATATGGCGGTTGGCAACCAACTTTAAGGTGCATTACCGCCACCAACTGGACTGGAGTGTGAACCTCAGCTTATCTTTCAATCACCCGTGTGGATATTTGCTCCTAAAAACCAATGAGAAGATGGGAGAAGCAGGACTTGCAGCGCGTCGCGCGTCACAAATAGAAGCAAGTTCTATTTCAGTGCCTGGCTACGCAGACACTCGTTGATGCGCGCGAGCAGTGTTGGTGCAATGATTGAATAACATGTATGTGTACATTTATTTTGTAATACTCGCGCACGTGACACGAGCGGTGTGGCCAGCACTGTCTTTCTAGTACTTTTTGCACCTGAAAGAATAAAACAATTGGTAACAGCCTGGTACTAAATGGTACATAGTGACACTTAAGTCCATGAATCTCAAAGAAACCAAATTATAACTACTATACAATTTAAAATGTAATTTAAAATAACTACCTGGTACATAAGCCATCTGTAAAATATACCATAACTTCCTTTCTGAATACAGTGATGAGTATGATGGAAGTTTAATGATAAGTTTCAAAACCACGCCTATTGAAGGGCCCTATAAAATCTGTTTTATTTATTGCGTAATTCTATTGATTTTCCCCCCCAAATTCCATTTAGTTTTTTCAGGTTCTCTCTAGAAATCCCTTTAAAATAATAATAACAAAATTGGATGTTCAAAGTCCACAACAATGCTCAAACGACATCAGGAGACCACTTTTGAGGTCTGGGAAAAATCAAAGAAATGTAAATTTTTGGGGGTGTAGATACCCTTTAATTCAAGTCTGCACCAGCAAGACACTTGTTTGGTTTGGGGTGTTTGGGGTGTTTCTGTAGTGCACGTTATTACAGAGTTTGCTAAAAGCTTAAAAAAAATTGCCACTGGATTGATGCAAATAATCATGTAATTCTACCAGGTAAGCATAGGCTACTTTGTAGTTAACATTTAATTGAGAAGGTTTTTTGGAAAGCTTTTCCATCTACCAGAAGACGGTTATCATTAGCATTATCCCTAACAGCTACACAAAGTGGTAAACAAACAGACAGGGGCATTCCCGCTTTGCCTCTTCAGAAAGATTAAGGAAAATACAAATCACTGAAGCATTTTGTTCATGTCTTGTGATAATCTTGGGCAAAGAATGCTAGCAGATACCCATAGACTTCCAGTCATTGGGCTAACACTAGTTAGCATTGGCTCGCAAAACTACCTCTAACTTCTGTCATACTGGACACGGAGACATGAAAATGGTATGCACAAGTTCATCTGTTCCTGGAGAAATCCTACTCTTTGGCTCAGAAGAAAAAGGTTCAGCCACTGACAAAACGAGAGACTGCCAAAGCCTTCTAAACATTGTCATAAACCCTTTAGTCATGACAAATCTGACAGTGAAATGTAATATACAGTAGCAATTCAAATTAGGTTGAATCTAATCTTATTTTTGTTAACTAACGCAACTATTAAATATGATGTAATTGTTCATGGTTTAAAAAAAAACATTCCCGAGGTGCATCCCTCTGTTTAGAACATTTGGCCTGTGTCAATGTATCACTCTCATTTCACTTAATGTGAAAAATGCCTAAGTAACAAGGTACTATTGACTAGGGGATTAGGAGCTGGGAAGTGGGTCGAGTAGGTTCAGGGTGAGGGGGACAGCCGGGAAAAGATACATCATCTGCAAATAACAACAACAGTCTGTTTAACAGCCATTTCTGTTAGTAGGAAATATGGAGAGACAGGGGTTCAAACTAGGGGTTAGAGAGAACAGCTAAAATACACAAGGCAGGACATACCAACCTTTTGAGACAGCGGTAACCCGACCTACAATTCCAAATACAATCTAGGGAGACAGAACTTTGTGAGCAAAAAGGAAAACTGTAGGGTTGGTATAAAAAATTATATTAATTTTTTTTTTATATATTCCGGGCAGGTTTATGCTCAAAATAGTCATCCTCATCAGTATGGCGGGAATCGTCACTTGCTTTGAGGGGCTGGAATATCAACTAATCCAAAAATCTAATCCAATTGTAACAAGATTTTGCTGTGGTGGAAATAGTCATAGGAAGTCAGACTAAACTATTCTTTCAAAAATGGTTACATACATTTTTAAATGTTCATGGAAAATAGGCAACATAATCCAGTCAAATCAATAAATGATATCCAATTGTCCAGCTTGTCTAAACAGTGCTCTATTGATTCCCCATGAGCAATGAGTCTGGAACATCATGGCACACAACTAGTGGGAAAAAAGTATTTCATCTTTAATAGTCCGCCACATTCTATGTGCAAAATTGAGCAATTGTCCAACTAGATCCATTGAAGCAAAAATTATCTTGTAATAACACAGTTTATTTGTCAGTAGTAATCCATGTCTTAAACTCCATGATTCTCCCTCATAGGTACAGTTGCCTGCAAGGCAGTAGGCTAATTATTTGATGTTGACAGGATGTTGTCTTTTCTGATTCTGAGAATAATTGTATCCAAGGATGGACAGATGTAGTTCCACATTCAGAAGGGAGGTAATCCACTGACAGAAGGCAGGTATCTCCACTGACATCCAGTACCATGTTCTTCAGCCCCATATTTCCATGTAATTGTATTGATTTGTATGGTTCCAAAATAATCCAATCCTCTATTACGTGATTCTGTTTAATGCTTCCCCCTACATCCATTGGAAAGTCTCACTCTTTCAAGAGCAAAAATATAACAAATTACTTGAACCACCAACAAAGATTTGTTTGGATAAAAAAAAAGTGCATAATTTGCTCACCCTTTCTGTCGTTTCTCTACAAAGTTGATCAACAGTTGGGGTCTCCCAGGATTTAATTGTTAAACCCTGATATCAAACAATCTCATCACAAAACCGTAAAACCCATACCTTTATGGTAGATAGAATATCCTTTCGTGATTGGCCAGTTTTAATCCAATAGGGGAATACATATCCGGGTTTGGTTATCCACATGACTCCGGACCACAAGGAAAGTGCTGCACTTGAAAACACCACTGGAAGGGTTGCAGAATGATCGAGAACCCAATTTCTATTAATCCAAAAACTAGTTAATGCATCTTAAAATGTGTAAATATGTATTCTTGGTTGTTATACGAAAATAGGGTGACCCATTAATCCACCAAGGAGGGCACGGTACTCCAGATCAGGGAGATCCCAGGGAAGGCCGCTGGAACAAACTCTCTCCAGCATCCATTAATCCCAGGAATGTTACGATATCCAATATGCCCCGTACTCTCCGCAAATGGGATATCCACCTCACAGGAATGTTTAAGCTCACAAAGATAATCTCCAACAGCCAATACGCTATTTACCACACACATAGAAGTACAATTGTGTGCATAATGTACATACATGCTCATTTACAGTATAGCTTGGTGTCTACCATATCAATCCATGAGCGACGGCAACGCTCTGAGGACTTTAGAAGGGATGCCTACAGATTTATTCCTGTTTATGAACCTGCTTATAAATTAATAGATGGAAAAATGCTTGGGGGTAAGGAGTTATCAGAAACCAAGTTCCCCCTGCCTTCAGAGAAACTTTGTCCACTTACCCGTCTAGTCTGCGTTCATAGCGTCCCTCTCTGCTGTGGAGAGATGCAGGGGGCCCATACACCGGGCCCCCTGCCGCCCTTATGAACCCTGAAACATCCCGTCCACGAGAGCCTAAGGACAGGCTATCGTCCAGCCCTCTCACAGCACTAGGGATTGTGCCTGGCTCATTGTAATCAGTGCGCAGGTCTCTGTCCCCCATCTTGTTGATTGATTTATGTGCCTTCTGAGCACTTTTAATGTCCACAAAATCCACAAAGGCTGCGACTCCACCTTCTGAACCCCGCTTTGGAAGGACCTTGACACTCTCCACCCGTCCATATCTAGGGAGGAAATGGAGAATGAAAAGAAAATTGTTTATTTATTGATTTAAGTTGTATACCAATTGGAATGTTTTATTGGAAATGGAAACAAGTCAATAGGTAAAGTAGACCTATGCATTTTATCAAATTGAGTCAAGGTGTGTATATGCGTGCAGGGGGGGTCCACAAAGGGGTCCTTACAAAATATTTATTTGGCCACTATCATTTCCCAACCTCACCAGGCAACAGTAACCAAGCAACTACAAATCTTGGCACATAGCATGATATACAGGTAACTGCCAAAATAAAGGAAACACCAACATAAAGTGTCTAAATAGGATGTCGGGCCACCAGAACAGCTTCAATGTGCCTTGGCATAGATTTTACAAGTGTCTGCAACTCTATTGGAGGGATGCGACAACATTCTTCCATTAGAAATTCCATCAGTTGGTATTTTGTTGATGGTGGTAGAAAACACAGTCTCAGGCACCACTCCAGAATCTCCCATAAGTGTTCATTTGCTTTGAGATCTGGTAAGGAACTTCCCTAACCTGGTTGTCTATGTCTTAATTGAAAGGAAAACCCCAAAACCCGCAGACACTAGGCCCTCCATGGAATGAGTTTGACCCATGAGCACTAACATGTGAAGTTCATAGGAGAAGGTCAAATTAAAGAGTATGTTTTAAAAATATATATAATTTGTTATATAACAACCATTTTCCATCCTAATAATTAGGTATAAGCAACGGTTTTAATTTCTGGTCAAACAGATAGAAAAAGGGTCTTAGAATACACCTACCAGAAAAAGTCAAGGTATTAGAAATACACCAAAACACAATAAATGTTGAAGACCCCTGACAACTAATATCAACACTTCTATTTAGTTTGAGAAATTATTTGCCTTCTGTAAATTTAAGAAACATCGCCTTGTGCACATATCTTTAAGATATTTTCTAATTTCTCTCCCTCATGAGGGAGGATAATGAAAGTTCATAGAAGCAACATGTAAAGGTAGACCTGCCAATTAGTTATAATGATTTTACTGATATCAAGTTTATTAAATATTAAGTGATTGAAACTCAGAATTGTTACCAAATCAGTAACGGAATTACTGCAATTTAATTGGCTACAATGGGAAATCATACTAGAGACAAACCACAGTTGGGTCACCTGCTACTGTACTCCCTTCCACTGGCATACTGTTATGTTCAGGTCATAACTGTTTTGTTTCTCTTTTTGTCGTCTGGTGGTCAAAGCAAGACTGTGAAAACCGTCTGGACAACCTCTCCCTCTCTGCCGCCCTCTCTCTTCTTTCAAGTTAAATGTTACCTCACCCAGCTCTTACTGGCACCTACCATGACACCTATCCTAGTTACATTTACTGTAACAAGCATCCTCAACTACTGAGCACCAACCGACACTGGACGTCAAAAAGTAGTTTGGGTAAGTCCACCCTGGCCGGACCAAATCTGAACCAATCATAGACATTTATGTTTCACAAGTTTGGACAGCACCGTAGAGAACAGTACAGTAGAGCAGAGTTCAGTACAGTACAATTTACTGTACATAGACTTTAAATGTACTCTACTGTGATGTCCAAACTTGAGAAACATAGATGTCTATGATTGGTCCTGACCAGACCAAATCTGAAACAAACAAATGTGTTCTTGTTTTGGGGCGGAACTCATTACAATAATAGCCAGCGTGTCGAATAATACCCAGATATTGTCACGACTTCTGCCGAAGTCGTTGCCTCTCCTTGTTCGGGCGGTGCTCGGCGGTCGACGTCACCGGTCTTCTAGCCATCATCGATCCATTTTTCATTTTCCATTGGTTTTGTCTTCCCACACACCTGTTTTCAATCCCATCCATTACCTGTTGTGTATTTAACCCTCCGTTTCCCCTCATGTCTTTGTCAGAGATTGTTTGTTGTCAGTGTAGTGTTTATTTTTGTATAGGTGCGCGACGGGTCTTCGTACCCATATTTGTTTATTATTCATTTTCTTATTAGTGTTATGGAGCATGTTTCTTGGACATTTATTAAAAGACTCCATTTTACACTCCGTTTGACTCTCCTGCGCCTGACTTCCCTGCCACCTATACACACGTCTCTGACAGATATGCAAAAGAAGAATATTGCATATTTCTACCTTTGGTTACCATGAAGTAAGAAAATGATATTCATATCCGTAATTAGGCATTTCTGTATAATACAGATCAGAGACCCATGATGTAATTCCGTTACCGGATGTGAATCCACTTCACCTACCATAGTTCAATAGCCAAAAATAATAATAATGAAACCCAAGGTGTCACGTCATAGCTGACACCCCATTCGTTCTGCAGACATCTCTGAATCTTAATTCGGAGAAGATACTTAAGAATTTTTGGAAAACTTAGTCCCATAAACTGAGGGAGATTTTACTTTAATTCTGTTATCAAACTTTGCATCTGCAAAGTTCTTCCACTAAAAGTATTTTTGTGAAATGTCCTGTTTAAATTGTTCAATGTAGTCCTTGTGCATCGAGTTGTATGGTTTGTTAAACTTTGTTTGTCATAGATTTTAAAGTTGAAATGTTTCAATTAACTCAGGAACCACACCTGTGTGGAAGCACCTGCATTCAATATACTTTGTAGGCCTATCCCTCATGTACTCAAGTGTTTCCTGTATTTTGGGAGTTACCTGTACATAACTAGAATACATGATATATTGAATGTATGAGAAAAGGTCCCTTTAAGTTATTCAAAGATGGAACTCTGATAAGGTCTGCACAACGCAGCATATATACACACGTGAAATTTCCTGGTTTGCTCTTCCGGGGCCTCATTTATAAATGTTGGCTACGCACAAAATATTACCCAAAATATGCGTGCGCCTGTTTTCACGCAAAAGTTGGCATTTATACGTTTCAAGTTCATGCTGAGGCGTATTTCTGTCTGTAAAAGTCCTTTTGTGGTAGAAAAAAAAATCTGATTGGCTGGGCCTGGCTCCCCAGTGGGTGGGCCTATGCCCTCCCAGGCTCACCCATGGCTGTGCCCCTGCCCAGTCATGTAAAATCCATAGAGTAGGCCCCAATTTATTTATTTAAAATTGACTGATTTCCTTATATGAACTGTAACTCAGTTAAATCTTTGAAATTGTTGCATGTTGCATTTATATTGTTGTTCAGTATACAGTACCAGTCAAAAGTTTGGACACCTACTCATTCCAGGGTTTTTCTTAATTGTTACTATGTTCTACATGGTAGAATAATAGTGAAGACATCAAAACTATGAAATAACACACATGGAATCATGTAGTAACCAATAAAAGTGTAAAATCTAAATATATTTCATATTTGAGATTCTTCAAAGTAGACACCTTTTGCCTTGATGACAGCTTTGCACACACTTGGCAAGTCAAATCTCTCGAGTAGACAATATTTAACTTATAAACATATACATTTATCATAACCATTGCAGAATAAATTCCTCACCTTTTCTGGCCATGTTGAGACAGCAGAGTTCATATTCCCGAAGTAGCCATACAACAAATGACCATGTCCATCTCTCATTTAAAATTGGGCCTATTAGAAAGGATATTATAATTTCAAGCTTTTGCTCCATGTATCGGGCAGGGATCACGGTTTATAGTATACAGTAGAATGTAATAGGTGAACAGATAGTGGTAGCCTACACACTTCAATGCAAACTAACTAGGTCTACTGTAGTTTTCATTTTTTTTCAAAGTGGACAATGTTTCAGAATTCTCAGACAGTGCAGCATATTTAGGTTAGGGAAAAAGTGAATGCAAACATTGCTGCATTCAAACGATTTGTTTACAGGTCCACAACAATTTGCAATCAGTATTTATGCTGCAATAGTTTGTGTCAGGGGGCTAGGGTCAGTCTGTTATATCTGGAGTATTTCTCCTTTCTTATCTGTTGTGAATTTAAGTGTCTCTCCCTCTCCCCACTACCTGGCCTGATGACTCCTTGCTGTCCCCCAGTCCACCTGGTTGTGCTGCTGCTCGTTTCAACTGTTCTGCCTGCGGCTATAGAACCCTGACCTGTTCACCGAACGTGCTACCTTGTCTCAGACCTGCTGTTTTCAACTCTCTAGAGACAGCAGGTACGGTAGAGATACTATGAATGATCAGCTATGAAAAGCCAACTGACATTTACTCCTGAGGTGCTGACCTGTTGCATCCTCTACAACCACTGTGATGATGATGATTATGATTATTATTTGACCCTGCTGGTCATCTATGAACATCTTGGCCATGTTCTGTTATAATCTCGACCCGGCACAGCCAGAAGAGGACTGGCCGCCCCTCATAGCCTGGTTCCTCTCTAGGTTCCGGCCTTTCTAGGGAGTTTTTCCTAGACATCGTGCTTCTACACCTGCATTGCTTGCTGTTTGGGGTTTTAGGCTGGATTTCTGTACAGCACTTTGTGACATCAGCTGATGTAAGAAGGGCTTCATAAATAAATTTGATTGATTAATTGAATACAGCAAATGTCACTGGGGGGGAAAAAAACTTTCTGCCAACACCTCCAAATAAATTTTAATCAAGTTCACCATTGCCATTTCCTTTAGATACCGTCTTGGTCTAATTCCAATACTTCCAAAGTATACAGGCTGGTTTTGTCACCATAAAATATGAATTATGGGCGTGTTTCAGGCAGCGTTATAATGCTCGTTAACGCGCGCACTTTTTTTATGACAGGTTTGATTTATAACGGGAAACTTGGGGATGTATGGCGTGCGCCATGTAAACAATTCTCAATATTTTTGTGCTCAGAATATTTGCTGTTAAAAAGGAGGACCCAGGGCTCTACACTGAGTTATTTTGTTGTTACAAGGAACACGTGTGCGCGTACTGGTGCTCCTAAATTAAAATATCAGGTCTGAAAGCTATCTATATATATATATATATATATATATATATATATATATATATATATATAAAGACGCATTTAAGAGGAAAATGGTCGCACTGTGGAGCCCTCTTGCTTGTGGGTGCAAACCCGATGCATTACGCAATATGGGATAATTTCACTTGTCCTTCCAATAAGGCTTGCTAAAGAGAAATTTAGCTATATGGGCTTCTACATTTTAATACGGAAAGTGCAACTGTTTTATGCAAGGAAAATTAAAGTTTATTTCACAGAGGAAAAAGTGATTTCAATCGTTTCCCTGGGTATAGCCTATAATTAAAATGGGTTATTGCCTTAAAATGTATTTCCATTGTAGCCTATGGCGTCTATAAAACAACTGGAGTATCAAAATATTACAGTTACGATGTTATTTCTGATCCGAGTTATTTGCCAACGTCTTGGGGAGCTTAGGCTACTCCATACAACACTTTTATATTCAGGGAGAAAATGAAAACCACAGAACATACATCTATCTATTTCTGCTTATTGTCCGACAGACACCCAGAAAATGCCCATTAGTGTAGACTCTAAGGTATGCCAGTTCCCACATTGAATAGCCTTCGACGCCATTTTAGAAACCCGTTCACACTGCTTACTCATTCTGCCGTCCCCCATCTTCAATGACTCCTATCACACATTCAGCTGTCATGCACCTGCATACGCTGTCTGCTTCTTTGTTTGTTACAATATAACCAGAAGCTGCTTGACGAGCAGTGAGCACCCGAAATGTTTTTCCATGCGCACTCATTACCTCGATGAATGCCTCATCTTCAAAACAAAATCAAAATGTCTGTGATCAATTGTCAAATGTTTTTAATTGTCTATGCATATTAAATTCCTATGATATAATGCATGCAAATCATAAGGATGACATAAATGCACCGCAATATTTGAATAGCAGATAGGTTACCAGAATTCATGCTTGCATCTGAACATAACATCAAAGAATAAGGATTAAATTCAATGAAACTAGGCCTAAATGAGCATCCGTTTGAGATTAACCTACAAAATACAGTCTGAAATTGCCAGTCATAATGGTCTGATGAGAATACACTGTTTGTCTCTATAGGCTCAATAGCAAAACCTGAGCTGGAAACCGTGGCAGAAATACGCCACTTAGGACATTCAGCCATAATGTTGTAACTTAAAAATGCAGCACTTCAGCTAACGGAAAGAAATAATACGGATATCGCGTATTTTAATTAGGCTACTCCTCCTGCCTAGCTCGACAGATAGGCGGCCTGTTTTTTCTTTGACAGCCAGTAGGAACTAGAGAGCGCAGTGTCAAGACAATAACCAAATTTACCCCCATTCAGATGTTGGGAAATGTTTGTGTTAAATGCACAAAAGCTATATAGTTTACCATCACACAATCTGATTTGACAAAATGGTAAAAATGTGAAGTAATAATAATGGAACAATGGCAATAAAATCGCCCTTTACATTTCAGAAGTGAAAAATAATGTTCCAATAGCCTATAGTTTATATAGGGTTAGCTATATCGACAATCATGTAGGCTACCAATAGGGAATATGACCAGTGCCTTATAATCACCGTGCTTCTTATTCCTGTTCCTACGTTGACAGTTTAATTAGGGCTTATGGTCATCATTATTGTCGTCTGTTTACACAATTTCTGAATGCAACCAATGTAAAGGGGACAATCTTGAAATTGTAGGCTGTTACCTATAGGCCTACGAAATGTTAGGCTATATTACTCATTTGAATAACAATTCATAGCAACCATACATGCATTCAATTAACATTTCAGTTTATTTTGAAAAACATGTTGATTGTTAACTGCTAACCACTGACATTTATTACATTATTTGGCTAATTGACGCCAGTAGTCACACAGTATGATGCTGCTGGCAAGTCAGCTCTGCATCACCTCAATATTTTTTATGTTGCCGAGTCTCAGCGGAACTTCACACTTTAAAACTACTTGAAATTTGCAACATATGTTGCGGTGGGGCCCAGCAATGGCAGTTGATCTCACAATGGACCATCACTTGGTTGAACAGCGAGCAGTTGCAACAAGGAAAAACATTGATGCGAAGTAGTGATTAACATGCTTCGAAGGTGTGAGTACATTGCACGTGGGCAGTATGTTTTGATTTTAGAACTATGATTGATTGCTGACAGACTTCTAGTCACTGCATGGTTCGTTATAATTCCATTGCTGGAGACACTCCACAACTGGCAAGTTTTAATTAGGCTATACCATGGCATAACTTTGAAACACAAGCCAAGTCGCTCGGTCTTATCACACCACAACCAGCAGGCTGCTACAGTGGCACGATTGTTCAGTGGCGCTAGCTAGCTGTTTTCTAAAGTAATTAGCTAGCTACCTAAGCTATTTCTAAGTCCACCGCGTGGGAGAAGTGGCTTGCAAGACCTCGAAATCCAGGTAAATGGGCCATAAGATAGCAATTGGTAAGCTCATGTTGTTTAGTTAGTTATAATATATATCTTCCTCTTCACCCGAGTTGTTTGCATTGGGTTGCTGGTTTGTTGGCAGTGGGTTAGCCAGGCTGTCACTTGCCTGGGCAATTCGATCCAGAATTGATCTCCCTCTGATTTAAGGGGAATCAGGCAGACAGATGGTGACAGTTGTGGGATAACGTTACTCAGTGAAATATTTGGCATAACTGTTTAGCGTTACTCACCGTTTGAAATGCTCAATTATTTTCTCCTCTCGTACATTTTCGGGTAAATTTCCCACCCATAAATGTCTGGTTTCCCGGACCATACTGTGCGCTCCTGTCCCCCGATCATACAGATGAGTTTGATGTCCTTATCTTCTCCGATACAAAGTAAAATACTTTGCGAAATTGAGCGCAGCGAAGTATTGTGCGTAGATCATCGACTGCATGTTCTGGCCCAATGTAACCATTGGGGTTCAATTCTTGCACGCTGTTTGATTCCCTTTGCTGTCTAAGCGCGATCTGGGCTTACGAGCACGCGCTGTATTACTGTTCCCGTGACTAGGCGCGTCCCTGACACCATGCGACCCTTTGGCTGTCGAAAGAACGCTTGTAGCTACCTAAAAAGATGCAGCAACCTTGCTCGTAATGAGGCGCACACAGCGCACGCGTGGCACTGTGTGAGAACTATTTTTTTCGCTTTCAGACGAGATCGCCTTTCGTCTTGCGCATGCGTGGGTATCGATGTGTGAGTTTGGGGTTTGGGTAGAAGGAGGGTGTGAATAGAATGTTTCACAGAGACAGATAGCACCTGGCAAGCAGTCCTACAACAGGCCATTGAAGAATGTTTTACTTTGTGACATTGAATAGTGTCACAAAGTATACATAAGAGGTGGTATAAGAAAAAAATGAACTGTAGGCTTCAGTTGCTATTCAAAGACCCAAATGACAAAAACAAACAATGGAGAATAAAACATTTATTAGACATTTGTACTAAGCTCATACGGTATTTATAAGCTTATAGAAATGTATTATTTTCAAGAATTAGAAATTCTTGAATTCTTGAAAATAATAAATAAATGACCAGCCTAGAGCTGGTCTTTTGACCAAACTGAGCAACCGGGCAAGAAGGACCTTGGTCAGGGAGGTGACCAAGAACCAAATGACCACTCTGACAGAACTACAGAGTTCCTTAACAGTCTCTACAGCATTTCACCAATCTGGACTTTATGGGATAGTGGCCAGACAGAAGCCACTCCTGAGAAAAGGGCACATGACAGCATGCCTGGGGTTTGCAAAAAGGCATGTGAAAGACTCAGAGCATAAGGCAAAAGATTATGTGTTCTGATGAGACAAAAATTGAACTCTGGCCTGAATGCAAAGCGCTATGTCTGGAGAAAACCAGGCACAGCTCATCACCCATCTAATACCATCCCTACTGTGAAGCATGGTAGTGGCATGCTACGGGGATGCTTTTCAGCGGCAGGGTCTGAGAGACTGGTAAGGATAGAGGGAACAATGAATGGAGCCAAATACAGGCAAATCCTTAATGAGAACTTGCTTCAGAGTGCAAATGACCTTAGACTGGGGTGAAGATTTACATTCCAACAGGACAATGACCCCAAGCATACAGTCAAAGCAAAGCTGGAATGGCTTCAGAACAAGAATGGGAAAGTAAAAGACCTTGAGTGCCCTAAGTCCAGACTTGAATCCCATTGAAAATCTGTGGAAAGACATGAAGATTGCTGTTTACTGCTGCTCCCCTTCTAATTTAACAGAGCTTGAGAAAATCTGCAAGGAAGAATGCAAGAAAATCCCCAAAGCTGATAGATATACCCAAGACAACCCAATGCTGTAATTGCCACCAAAGGTGCTTTTACAAAGTATTCTCAGGGATGTGAATACTTATGTAAATGAGATATTTCTGTATTGCATTTTCAATAAATGTGCAAAGATTTCTAAAAACATGTTTTCACTATGTCATTATGGGGTATTGTGTGTAGATGGGTGAGAATAGTTGTATTTAATCAATTTTGAAAATCAGGCTGTAACACAACAACATTTGGAATAAGTCAAGGGGTATGAATACTTTCTGAAGGCACTGTACCTTCGCTGTGAGACAAGATGAGACAGGATGTCGAATGGTGCCAGAGAGGATGGTGCATTACCACCAACAGCATCGGTGTGCAATTACATTTAAAATTAAAAGTAGCGCAGACAAGAGGTTAGTTGTCGATCTTTGCTAGTAGTACTAGCTAGCCAGTGTAGCCAATTTATCAAGGTGACAGCTAAAGCACAAGCAACAGTGGTTGCATGGTTGTAGTGATTCTTTTGCATTAATAATAACATTGTATCCAAAAATTATAAAAACAATATATTCATCCTGAAAAAAGCTAGCTAGCTAACTCTCCCAACTTCAACCACTATGCTACTAAACACACTAACATAATGCCCTGGATCAGAGCTAGTGTGCCGACTGGTACAGTTGAAGTCGGAAGTTTACATACACTTAGTCATTAAAACTTGTTTTTCAACCACTCCACAAATTTCTTGTTAACAAACTATAGTTTTGGCAAGTCGGTTAGGACATCTACATTGTGCACGATACAAGTAATTTTTCCAACAATTGTTTACAGACAGATTATTTAACTTATAATTCACTGTATCACAATTCCAGTGGGTCAGAAGTTTACATAAACTAAGTTGACTGTGCCTTTATACAGCTTGAAAAATTCCAGAAAATTATGTCATGGCTTTAGAAGCTTCTGTTAAGCTACTTGACATAATTTGAGTCAATTGGGGGTGTACCTGTGGATGTATTTCAAGGCATACCTTCAAGCTCAGTGTCTCTTTGCTTGACATCATGGGAAAATCAAAAGAAATCAGCCAAGACCTCAGAAAAAAATGGTAGACCTCCACAAGTCTGGTTCATCCTTGGGAGCAATTTCCAACGCCTGAAGGTACCACGTTCATCTGAACAAACAATAGTACGCAAGTATAAACACCATGGGACCACGCAGCTGTCATACCGCTCAGGAAGGAGACACGTTCTGTCTCCTAGAGATGAACGTACTTTGGTGCGAAAAGTGCAAATCAATCCCAGAACAACAGCAAAGGACCTTGTGAAGATGCTGGAGGAAACAGGTACAAGAGTATCTATATCCACAGTAAAACGAGTCCTAAGAAGCCACCGCTCCAAAACCGCCATAAAAAAGCCTGACTACGGTTTGCAACTGCACATGGGGATGAAGATTGTACTTTTTGGAGAAATGTCCTCTGGTCTGATGAAACAAAAATATAACTGTTTGGCCATAATGACAATTGTTATGTTTGGAGGAAAAAGGGGGGTGCTTGCAAGCCGAAGAACACCATCCCAACCGTGAAGCACGGGGTGGCAGCATCATGTTGTGGGGGTGCTTTGCTGCAGGAGGGACTGGTGCACTTCACAAAATAGATGGCATCATGAGGTAGGAAAATTTTGTGGATATATTGAAGCAACATCTCAAGACATCAGTCAGGAAGTTAAAGCTTGGTCGCAAATGGGTCTTCCAAATGGACAATGACCCCAAGCATACTTCCAAAGTTGTGGCAAAATGGCTTAAGGACAACAAAGTCAAGGTATTGGAGTGGCCAGCACAAAGCCCTGACCTCAATCCTATAGAAAATGTGTGGGCAGAACTGAAAAAATGTGTGCAAGCAAGGAGGCCTACAAACCTGACTCAGCTACACCAGCTCTGTCAGAAGGAATGGGCTAAAATTCACCCAACCTATTGTGGGAAGCTTGTGGGAGCTTACCCAAAACGTTTGACCCAAGTTAAACAATGTAAAGGCAACGCTACCAAATACTAATTGAGTGTATGTAAACTTCTGACACACTGGGAATGTGATGAAAGAAATAAAAGCTGAAATAAATAATTATCTCTACTGTTATTCTGACATTTCACATTCTTAAAATAAAGTGGTGATCCTAACTCACCTAAAACAGAGAATTTTTACTCAGATTAAATGTCAGGAATTGTGAAAAACTGAGTTTAAATGTATTTGGCTAAGGTGTATGTAAACTTCCGACTTCAACTGTATGTGTTAATAACACTGATGCCCTGGAACACATCACAAGTTCAGGTTGCACACATAGCAAATGAGACACAAAAATACCCTCTGAGACACGTGCATGCGCATGGCGGTAAATTTGTTAAAAACCCACAAAGAGAGTTAAACCTTTCTACCAATAACAGCTAGTTTTCAGTTGTCCCCTTCCCACTCAGACCATTCCCAGACAGTCCTAGCAAAATTCTTGCTTGAGAAATTGGTCTTTGATAAGAAGCTTTATTTATTTATTTATTTACCATTTTAACTGAAAACAATCACAGTTAAGTGCTTAATTGTTACAAATAAATTATTGAAAATTGAGATAAAAACGGCTGAATTGGACCTTTAACATTAGGAATGAAACAGATTTCTAGTCAAAAACATAATGGAAGGGCCACCATTTTGGGGGACAGTACCATCACCTACAAACCCCGATTTGAACCGTGAATAAGACAGGCTATACCTGAAATATGCAGTATTGGAGCAAGCACAAACAGACTATACTTTTTTCATATCTGCAAGAACTAAACATATAACTAACTTATGTTCTTCTGAATGAGCAGAACATAGTTTGAAATCCACATGAGGAACACAGAGTGAAAACAAGAGAATAATATCACACAATTGTCACGAGAGAAAATGGTTAACCTATACCTCTATAACAGTGATCATTGTACTGCTCAACTGCCCCTCAAGGATCATAACTTATGACAGCCAATTATATAGTGGAGGGTGAACTTCATCCAGCACCTTTGTATTTAGTGAATAGGGTGTCCCCACCTATTTTTAAGTGGTTGTTTCCCCGTTTTTTACCATTACATCCTTGAATCTATAACATACCTAGCAGTGCATTACCTGTACAAAATATATCTTTGCCCGTTTGAATAAGTAAATGAGTTACAATGCCATTACAATTTAGTGGCTATACCACAATGTCAGTAATTCAACACTTTTGCTCTTTTCTGAGCTGTTTATTAATTGCCAGGAGAAATCAGGCACAAGTCCAAAAGTCCAAAAAAGCAAGTATACAATGTGATAAGATATGATAGCCTATAGGTCAACGTCCATGGTGTTGCAAGTGCAGAATGCTAGTTAAATATCAAATTACTTGAAGGAATGATACAGTTTACAGTGAAGGTTTCATGAAATCTAATGGACAGTTTGAATAAAGATTGATAAAGAATTTTTAAAACGAATTTGCCTTCTATTAGGAGGCCTACGTAGGCATGCGCTGCAATGCGGTAAAAAAGGATCTGCATTTTGGAACAAGGACGCATGCGTATGGCATGCTACCAAGGGGTCAAGAGAGACATTTTCTAGAAATAGTCTACAGTAGAGTCCAGCCGTCAGAGGAGGTACAGGAAAATTATAATTCCCACTGTTTTAAAAAAAAAGAAAGAGCGTTGTTGGAAATAATCGTGTCCTTCCAGTAAACTCAACGATTCATCGTTCTGTTGTAAAAAGGAACAGCTTAATAAAGTCTACCAATAACATCGTGGATTGTAAAATGTTCGCATTGCCTAAAAACATTGTGGTGGAACTACCGAACCTATACTATGCCAATGTCCTTTACAACTTCGGTCTTGGTCGACCCTGGATTATTTTGAAAATGCGGCACCGTTTTATTATCCACATTTCTTCAACAGATCATGGAATAAATTAACGGAATAAACAAAGCCCCATTTTGGATGCAGGCAAATAAATCACCCACTGTCAAATAAAATCGGCGCATATAAACAGTGTCTCAAAACTGCTATCAAAAGATAAAGGACTGATAAAAATCTGGTTTGTGGGTGCCATAAATTTCGGATTTAAACGAGAACTGCATACAGCAAGGAAAACAGCGCCGAATAGGCTTTTCGTGGGAGGCATAATTTACATTTTAGTGTTTAGGTATATTCAATTTATTCATACACATAATATACTTGTCTGAAGACACTCAAAACAATCAGAATTCAAACTATTAGATTTGACACTTTCTATGCAGTGAGTTATGGGATTGGTTTGTTCCTCTTTTCTGAAAATAGCCTGTATAGTCACTTTGTATAACGCCATTTTGTGTGACTTACAAGTGCCAACATTATGCTTCAGCCATTTTGTACAAGCTTATTTTCAAGATGAGTTGGCATGGTTCACATTAATATACAGTGGCAAGAAAAAGTATGTGAACCCTTTGGAATTACCTGGATTTCTGAATAAATTTGTCATCAAATTTGATAGGATTTTCATCTAAGTCACAACAATAGACAAACAGTGTGCTTAAACTAATAAACACACAATGTATTGTATTTTTGTATATGTTGAATACATCATTTAAACATTCACAGTGTACAGTCGTGGCCAAAATTTGAGAATGACACAAATATACATTTTTAGAAAGTCTGCTGTCTCAGGTTGTATGATGGCAATTTGCATATACTCCAGAATGTTATGAAGAGTGATCAGATGAATTGCAATTAATTGCAAAGTCCCTCTTTGCCATGCAAATGAACTGAATCTCAAAAAACATTTCCACTGCATTTCAGCCCTGCCCCATAAGGACCAGCTGACAACATGCCATTGATTCTCTCGTTAACATAGGTGTGAGTTGATGAGGACAAGGCTAGAGATCACTCTGTCATGCTGATTGAGTTCGAATAACAGACTGGAAGCTTCAAAGCGAGGGTGGTGCTTGGAATCATTGTTCTTCCTCTGTCAACCATGGTTACCTGCAAGGAAACATGTGCTGTCATCATTGCTTTGCACAAAAAGGGCTTCACAGGCAAGGATATTGTTGCCAGTAAGATTGCACCTGAATCAACCATTTATCGGATCATCAAGAACTTCAAGGAGAGCGGTTCAGTTGTTGTGAAGAAGGCTTCAGGGTGCCCAAGAAAGTCCAGCAAGCGCCAGGACCGTCTCCTAAAGTTGATTCAGCTGCTGGATCGGGGCACCACCAGTACAGAGCTTGCTCAGGAATGGCAGCAAGCAGGTGTGAGTGCATCTGCACGCACAGTGAGGCGAAGACTTTTGGAGGATGGCCTGGTGTCAAGAAGGGCAGCAAAGAAGCCACTTCTCTCCAGGAAAACCAGCAGGGACAGACTGATATTCTGCAAAAGGTACAGGGATTGGACTGCTGAGGACTGGGGTAAAGTAATTTTCTCTGATGAATCCCCTTTCCTATTGTTTGGGGCATCCGGAAAAAAGCTTGTCCGGAGAAGACAAGGTGAGCGCTACCATCAGTCCTGTGTCATGCCAACAGTAAAGCATCCTGAGACCATTCATGTGTGGGGTTGCTTCTCAGCCAAGGGAGTGGGCTCACTCACAATTTTGCCTAAGAACACAGCCATGAATAAAGAATGGTACCAACACATCCTCCGAGAGCAACTTCTCCCAACCATCCAGGAACAGTTTGGTGACGGACAATGCCTTTTCCAGCATGATGGAGCACCTTGCCATAAGGAAAAAGTGATAACTAAGTGGCTCGGGGAACAAAACATCGATATTTTGGGTCCATGGCCAGGAAACTCCCCAGACCTTAATCCCATTAAGAACTTGTGGTCAATCCTCAAGATGTGGGTGGACAAACAAAAACCCACAAATTCTGACAAACTCCAAGCATTGATTATGCAAGAATGGGCTGCCATCAGTCAGGATGTGGCCCAGAAGTTAATTGACAGCATGCCAGGGCGGATTGCAGAGGTCTTGAAAAAGAAGGGTCAACACTGCAAATATTGACTCTTTGCATCAACTTCATGTAATTGTCAATAAAACACTTTGACACTTATGAAATGCTTGTAATTTCAGTATTCCATAGTAACATCTGACGAAAATATCTAAAGACACTGAAGCAGCAGACTTTGTGAAAATTAATATTTGTGTCATTCTCAAAACTTTTGGCAACGACTGTAGGTTGAAAAAAAGTATGTGAACCCCTAGGCTAATGACTTCTCCAAAAGCTAATTGGAGTCAGCTAACCTGGTCCAATCAATGAGACAAGATTGGAGATGTTGGTTAGAGCTGCTTTGACCTATAAAAACAGTCACAAAATGTGAGTTTGCTATTCACAAGAAGCATTGCCTGATGTGAACAATGCCTTGAACAAAAGAGATCTCAGAAGACCAAAGATTAAGAATTGTTGACATGCATGAAGCTGGAAAGGGTTGCAAAAGTATATCTAAAAGCCTTGATGTTCATCAGTCCATGGTAAGACATATTGCCTATAAATAGAGAAAGTTCAGCACTGTTGCTACACCCTAGGAGTGGCTGTCCTGCAAAGATGACTGCAAGAGCACAGCGCAGAATGCTCAATGAGGTTAAGAAGAATCCTAGAGTGTCAGCTAAAGACTTACAGAAATCTATGGAACATGCTAACATCTCTGTTGACGAGTCTACGATACGTAAAACACTAAACAAGGATGGTGTTCATGGGAGGACATCACGGAAGAAGCCACTGCTGTCAAAATAAAACATTACTATACGTCTGAAGTTTACAAAAGTGCACCTGGATGTTCCACAGCGCTACTTGCAAAATATGCTGTGTACAGATGAAACTACAGTTGAGTTGTTTGGAAGGAACACAACACTATGTGTGGAGAAGAAAAGGCACAGCACACCAACATCAAAGCCTCATCTCAACTGTAAAGTATGGTGGAGGGAGCATCATGGTTTGGAGCTGCTTTGCTGCCTCAGGGCCTGGACAGCTTGCTATCATCGCCGGAAAAATAAATTCCCAAGTTTATCTAGACATTTTGCAGGAGAATGTAAGGCTATCTGTCCGCCATTTAAAGCTCAACAGAAATTGGGTGATGCAACAGGACAACGACCTAAAACACAGAAGTAAATCAACAACAGAATGGCTTCAACAGAAGAAGATACGCCTTCTGGAGAGTCCTGACCTCAACCCGATTGAGATGCTGTGGCATGACCTCAAGAGAGCAGTTCACACCAGACATCACAAGAATATTGCTGAACTGAAACAGTGTTATAAAGAGGAATGGTCCAAAATTCCTCCTGACCGTTGTGCAGGTCTGATCTGCAACTACAGAAAACGTTTGGTTAAGGTTATTGCTGCCAAAGGAGGGTCAACCAGTTATTAAATCCAAGGGTTCACATACTTTTTCAACCCTGCACTGTGAATGTTTACACGGTGTTCAATAAAGACATGAAAACGTATAATTGTTTGTGTGTTTAGTTTAAGCAGACTGTGTTTGTCTATTGTTGTGACCTAGATGAAGATCAAATAACATTTTATGACCAATTTATGCAGAAGTCCAGGTATTTCCAAAGAGTTCACATACTTTTTCTTGCCACTGTAACATAATATGACATAGCTTGCGCTGGAGAGCCTGCCTGTGATGAAATACAATCTACCCAAAGAAAGTAGAGGAAATTGTATACCATAAACATCCTGTGTTCAGGAGATAATGATCACATCTCTGGTGTCAAGTGATACTGTTACAGCAGCTGCTACTGTTACATGAGATGATGTAGCCTTAACCAATGCTTTACACTAAAGCAGCATTTGTTAGATTACTTCAGGGCTGATAAGGTCCATTCTGTGCATTCTAAAGAGCTTCTGGCTCAATTTAATGGCAGTGACATTTGAAAACAAAGTCAAGAGCATCATTCCTATCTCCCAAGAGCTCTGCATTTCTATGTGAAAATAACATTATTGCAAGGTACCTTATTCAAAAGGTTAGTAGATGTGTCATAATACCATTTTATTATTATTTTCATTATATCCTTCCTAGGTATAAAAGTCAACACTTGTCAATAATTGATATGATTATAATCATAGAATATAATAGACTATTGCTTAAGAAAGATTCCCAGCACAAATAGTTTCTTCCCATGACTTAACTCTGGTGGTCTTTGCCATGTGTCAGGTGTCTCCTCCGGTTCTCACTTCCCTGGGAATGTCTGGGAACTTCCTCCATATCCTGCATACAAACACACATTTATATTATGTTAGATAAATTGAAATGACAGAAATATTTACATAGATTGATGGATGCAGGGCAACCTGCAACAGCACGGTAAATTGAAGGAGAATCATTCTCACCTGTGTTGTAGCATCCAACAGGTCTCTGGAGGGTATCAGACAGCCAGCCTCACCCAGGAAGCACAGAAGGATATGGAGCACATCTGCCCAGCGGCCGACAGTCAGCATCAGGACCATGAGCCCCCCCAGACGCACCACCACTGTGTTTATAACAGCTTGGCCACTTGGCTGGTGATGTTGCTCCTCTGAGTAGAAAAATAATTATCATCAGTTGAACGCTTTCTCAATGAGAATGACAACACTCTGCTTGTCATTTAGTTGTTTTGTGGTATTTACAAAATACCCAAATAGTATCTGACAATCTGCTGTTTAAACGTTTCCCCATACATGATACAGTATGTTCAGTCTCTCACCCTGCATATACACCACCAGCAGTGTGTAGCAGATTGTCAGTGGAGTCCAGAACCTGAGGGCTTCTGTAGCTGAGAGGAAGTGTTTGTTTATTATAGATATGGCGGAAATGGCAGCCACTGCAAAGCTGAGCATAAGGGCCCTGGTCAGGTGTGGTAACAAAGAGCAACCTGATGTGAGCAGTGCAATGCACACTCCACAGTAGCGCTGGGAACTGTGTAGTTTGTACAGTGAAATGACATGGAGCCGTAGGCGCCCAGTCTGGCTGGCCAGGAACCAGCTCAGTCCTGCAGCTAGGAGGAGGCAGAGCCAGCGCTGTGGCGCCCCCTCGTGGAGGAAATGGAGACTGCAGCTGAGGGCACAACCCAGGGAGAACTGGCACTGGACCAGCAGCTGCTGTAGGAACCTACTGGACTCCTGCAGATTCAGAGAGCAGGAGGGAAATTAATTTAGAGATGGATCAAGGCTGATGAATGGGAGATGTGAGAGAGATTTTCATATAATTATAAGTGACATTTATGTTATTATCTTGCAAGTGCCTCACTGGTCCAGCTGTGACCCAAGCTGACACTGCTCTGAGGGAGAACTCTAGAACCACCAGGGAGGCAACCCGAGAGCCCACTACAGCCAGCATCACTGACAGGAACAAGAACTGGAGAGTTCCACTCAGCCCAATTTTAGCACTGGCTTGATGCCTTGGTTTCTTCTGCATAGATGTCTCTTTACTGCTGCTTTTGTTGCTTGAACTGTGTAGAGAAAGTATTCATTTCAAAGCAGTGAAATACAAAACATTGATTTCTAAGGATACATTGATTACTATTGACAATGTAAATCACATTACAGTCTTTGTTCATAGTGATGAAATCAAGCACAATATTCAATAGCACAAATTATTAAACTACATCAAGAGGCCTTAGTAGTAGGTATGAGGTTAGTTATCTACATCCACATCTTCTATATGGTTTGGTCCTGTTTCTCACGTGTTTTTAAATGTCCCTGTCTATAACATGGTAATTGCATCCAGATTCTAATTATAGGGCAACAGGTATAGCAACAATCAGTTTGTTTATTTATCAAACGCTATTACAACTAACAATGTAGCCTAACCTATATACTGAAGTTGCCTAACTACAATGTAATTAAAAAGGTATGATAATAACAAGAAGTGTAGCCTGAGACCCAAGTGAAATCATATCTTCTAATGTCATATTTTGGGAGTTGTCCATAATTGTATACGTTTCTCACCTTTCAGCCTCTAAGAATACGTGTACTCTCAACAGGTTACAGAGAACAGAGATCCCACATGCCCCGACAAGTCCTGTGTCACACAAAACATTTGTCATCAACAAAATTGTATTATAAAATATGGTTCTTAAAATAAACGTACAGCATGAGTAGCAACCTGCAAAAAGGCATTCGGCACAAACCAAGAAAGGAGAAGGGCCTTTACCCGGAGTAGCCTAGAACGATACAAACATCTCACCTTGGAGTAGACTGTCCAGGGGGTTTGCATCAAGCGTCAGCCATCCAGGTAAACTCGGAAGAAACGATGTAATTAAAGATAACATTTTCGTTAAATCGCTAGAATATTAGACTAATGATTCCCTAAAGCTATAGTTGGTTTCGATATCAAACCTATTGCCGGTTTACACCCTATCGTGTGCACATGACCAATACACATTGAATTGAAATAATAGGCTAATTTCAGAAATAGGTCATTTAATTGCAACAGTTATATTTCGATAAAAGATAAGACCATGCCAGTTGGTCAATTGACAAAATACTTAAATAATTTCAAAAGTTTAAATTACTACCTCTGTCTATTTCTCTGTGATTAAATAACTACGCTTTGCTCAGTCATTGTGCCGTTCAAAGGTCAGTCGTGGGCAGTCATTGTGAGACAAAAATGTATGTGAAATTCATTTTAAAAAGGTGTCTTTAAATAAAGAACGTTTAATTGTTGTAGAAACAACCAATGTAATTACTCTACAACCAAAAATGTGTGGCAAAAATACACCGTAAATGTAAAAGTTATATTTTAATAAAATAAACCTTCACTAGAGAAAATAGTGTAAATAATGTGTTTGGAAGTACAACAAAAACTCACTACTGTAATTCACTCTGTATAAGAGTATCAGAAGTCCGGTGATTGTCCCAGTAGCATAACTAAATCACCTATATCAAACAGGCAAAGCCTACTACACCGGCTCTGACGCTCAATGGATGTGGCAGTGCATGCAAACTATCACAGATTACAAAGGGATACCCAGCCATGAGCTGCCCAGTGACACAAGCCTACCAGATGAGCTAAATGCCTTCTATGAGCTCACATCTGTAGCCATGAAATGCTTTGAAATGGTAATGTCTCACAATACCATCATCCCAGACACCATGGACCCACTCCAATTCGCTTACTGCCCCAACAGATCCACAGATGACGCAATTTCTATGCACTCCACACTGCCCTTTCCCACTTGTACAAAAGGAACACCTATTGTACGTGAGAATGCTGTTCATTGACAAGAGCTCATTACTTGTTTTACTTTTCTATTATTTTTCTATTTCCGTTCTCTCTGCATTGTTGGGAAGGGCCCGTAAGTACGTATTCCACTGTTAGCCCACACCTGTTGTTTTATGAAGCATGTGACGAATACAATTTGATTTGATTTATATGTTGTGATATCATTGAGTTCACGACTTCAGAGGCATTTGGGGTGCGTTCAAATTGTCTTCTAAAACTTAAATAAATTCTAACAGTGTAGCTCATGTGTAATCATCGATAAAAAATATATTTTTACTGTGTTTTATTTCATATTGTACAACAGCTGATGCAATTAACACTGTAAAAAGTAATTTGATCAGTGTTAATTCCTGATAGTTGCTGGTTGAAAATACAATCTACACGACCTTCTAATCAGCAGGTTTGCAGGGGCGAGAGTTTCAACATGCGTAAATTAGTTAATAGACCAATAACAAAAAGATTTCCAAACCTAGTTTTCAGTTTTCCCCTCCCCACTCAGACCACTCCCAGACAGTCCTAGCAAAATTCATGCTTGAGAAATAGTTTTAGCTAAAAAGCAATTTTTTCCCATTTTAATGTAAATCTATTACAGTAAGGTACTTAATTGTTACCCAGAAATTATTTGATATTGATATAAAAACAGTTGCATTGAGCCTTTAAATAACAGTTTCAACCATTTGAAAACATCTACAATACATATATTTCAGGATGTTGTGTATCCCTGGAAATAATCATAATTAATGTAAACATTATACAGTTTTGAAAACATAGCTTGTCCATATAAAGTGGCCTCTTGGCACAACTTACCCCAGGAATGGGGTAAGTTGAACCACGGGACAGTGTAAGTTAACCTGTCTGGCTCTGGCGTTCCGCTAGCGGAACTCCTCCCACATTCCACTGAAAAGGCAGAGCGCGAAATTCAAAATATATTTTTTAGAAATATTTAACTTTCACACATTAACAAGTCCAATACAGCAAATGAAAGATACACATCTTGTGAATCCAGTCAACATGTCCGATTTTTAAAATGTTTTACAGCGAAAACACCACATATATTTATGTTAGCTCACCACCAAATACAAAAAAGGACAGACATTTTTCACAGCACAGGTAGCATGCACAAAGCCAACCTAACTAACCAAGAACCAACCAAACTAACCAAGAAACAACTTCATCAGATGACAGTCTTATAACATGTTATACAATAAATCTATGTTTTGTTTGAAAAATGTGCATATTTGAGGTATAAATCAGTTTTACATTGCAGCTACCATCACAGCTACCGTCAGAAATAGAACCGAAGCAGCCAGAGTAATTACAGACACCAACGTCAAATACCTAAATACTCATCATAAAACATTTCTGAAAAATCGATGGTGTACAGCAAATTAAAGACAAACATCTTGTGAATCCAGCCAATATTTCCGATTTTTTAATTGTTTTACAGCGAAAACACAATATAGCATTATATTAGCTTACTACAATAGCCTACCACACTACCGCATTCATTCGTCAAGGCACACTAACCTTCATAAACCTTCATCAGATGACAGTCCTATAACATCAGGTTATACATACACTTATGTTTTGTTCGAAAATGTGCATATTTAGAGCTGAAATCAGTGGTTATACATTGTGCTAACGTAGCATCTTTTTCCCAGAATGTGCAGATATTTTTATGACACTCCAACTATTCTGACCAAATAACTATTCATAAACGTTACTAGAAAATACATGTTGTATAGGAAATGATAGATACACTAGTTCTTAATGCAATCGCCGTGTTAGAATTCTAAAAATAACTTCATTACGACATCCAGCTTAGGTATAGCGAGAGAGTACCCAAAATCTGGGCGCAAACGACTAGTACAACATGTTCGACAGATATATGAAATAGCATCATAAAATGGGTCCTACTTTTGATGATCTTTCATCAGAATGTTGTACAAGGGGTCCTTTGTCGGGAACAATCGTTGTTTGGATTTAGAATGTCCTCTTCTCCAGTCAATTAGCACGGAAAGCTAGCAAAGTGGCGCTAAGCTCTCCTTCCTGAACAAAGGCACACAACGCAACACGCCTAACGTCCCGAATAAATTTCAATAATCTAATAAAACTATATTGAAAAAACATACTTTACGATGATATTGTCACATGTATCAAATAAAATCAAAGCCGGAGATATTAGTCGTCCATAACGACAGCTTATCAGAAGGCAAATCCAGGTCCCTTCACGCGCTCTCCAGAAAACAGGAAACTGGTGACACGTCATGCCGAGAGCTTTTATTCGACCCCAGATCAAGTTACACACTCCATTTCTTCTCTCACTGCCTGTCGACATCTAGTGGAAGACGTATGAAGTGCATCTATACTAATAAATATCAAGGACATTAATAGGCAGGCCCTAGAACAGAGCATCGATTTCAGATTTTCCACTTCCTATCAGGAAGTTTGCTGCAAAAGGAGTTCTGTTTTACTCACAGATATAATTCAAACGGTTTTAGAAACTACAGAGTGTTTTCTATCCAATAGTAATAATAATATGCATATTGTACGAGCAAGAATTGAGTACGAGGCCGTTTAAATTGGGCACGATTTTCCCCCAAAGTGAAAACAGCGCCCTCTGTCCTCAACAGGTTTTAAGCAACCTACACATTTCTGTGCAGAATAAAATATTACCACTACTTTTTAAAACCATGTCTAATCTTTATTTCCCAAACACAATATTCCCAATCACAATTGCTTTTTTGTCTTTTAATCATTTTATTAAGCATCTTTTAATACCGGCTTGACAACTACCAAACACTTTGTACTTTTTTAAACATTTAACATAGGCCAGGTCCTGTTGTTACCTCATATCCCAGCAATAATGCCTTGCGTTACACCTGGGAAGACAACACTTGAATTTTCTTAACTTGCCATTGTCTCAACCACTGGCTCAATTTAACCCATGGCCATTGGCTCAACTTACCCAATGGCAAACATTTTGACTATATTAGCCCACACAGCTACAATGATGCACTTTCATGCTAGGTTTAGGACCTCATATTGAAGCTTATAGAGACCCCCAACTGGTGCATAGAACAATCTTAATATTATCTACTTTGGTTTAGATACAAGCATCACGATACCTCTAACACAAATTAATTTGACTTGGTGAAAATATTTTTTGGGGACCTAACTTGCTTACCACTTTTTTCATGTTGTTTCTTCCTTCACTGATAAATAATACCTTTTGTGTGTGGTTTCCTAGAAATAAGGGAGGCTCAAGTTCAACTTACCCCTTTGGCTCAACTTACCCCACTCTCCCCTACTGTACTTTCTGTAGCCTACAAATCAGCACAAGCTTGCTTTGAGCATATACTATAGCAACAAAATAGCCAACGACAGATTTATGCATGCAGTTTATAACCAGTAGTCTATGTCAAATGGTTATTCTTGCAAAGACAGTTTCTTAGGTGTTCAAAACAAGTGTGGCTTGCCTCTTAACTTAGTTTGATCATTGTCTACCATCCTTGTTTGGTGTCTTTGACTGTCGGGCTTTCCTACCTATCAGAGAGCTAAAATTAATGATATGTGACTATATTGGTCTGTTGAGGTTGCTTACGCTGTAGCTGTACTTAAATGTACTCGAGATCTCCACAAATGTTACAATTATTGCCAACTGTCTTCATGATGATGTCAGGCCAAAAACCATGAAAAGGGTTATTGTCAGCGTTGTTCATAAAATATTTTACTAGCCCGACTGCCGCCAGATGGTGGTAATATTCCATAATTATGACGTAAGGAATAATACCGCCAATGGGTGACAGTACGTCGAAGATTTTACAGTATGGAAACATAATTTTCCGGGCCAGAAAATCCCCAAAATTGTCAGCTATGAATTCAATTACAATATTTATATATCATTTAACTCTGTAAATATAAACTTAAATGACTTGAATTAAAAGCACGTTTTCTTCAAAACTGGGGTGCTAAGCCATTTATGTAGACATAGGCCTAATGCTATTGGATTCATGTGCACTTCAAGTCTGGGAGGACTATGATGGATGACTCTCTGGGCATATTTGAGTTAGCTGACAATGTCACAAACGATGCGCACGCTTCAATGAAGCAGTAGTCTGTGAGTTGTGATTCTGGTTGGCCAGATAGCTACAAGCAATGACAAGAAATTGCAATGTGGGAAATTGTTAGTGACTCGTTTCAGCTAGTTTAATCTTGTTCTTGATACCATGTCTTGTTTTCAGGTGTTTTGACTAATTAGGTCAATTCATGTCAACAATCTAACATGCTGACCACACTGCCCACATTGCGTTCGCGAGTGTTGCAAAATAAATGTACACATACATTTTATACTCTTAAGGATCGGACCCTTTTTTTCAATTTTTACCTAAAATGACATACCCAAATCTAACTGCCTGTAGCTCAGGACCTGAAGCAAGGATATGCATATTCTTGATACCATTTGAAAGGAAACACTGAAGTTTGTGGAAATGTGAAATGAATGTAGGAGAATAACACATTAGATCTGCTAAAAGATAATACAAAGAAAAAAAGTGTGTTTTATTGTTTTGTTTTTGCTCCGTCATCTTTGAAATGCAAGAGAAAGGCCAAAATGTAATATTCCAAGTTAGGCGCATTTTGGCCACTAGATGGCAGCAGTGTATGTGCAAAGTTTTAGACTGATTCAATGAACCATTGCATTTCTGTTAAAAATATTGTATCAAGACTGCCCAAATGTTCCTAATTGGTTTATTAATACATTTAAGTTCATAACTGTGCACTCTCCTCAAACAATAGCATGGTATTCTTTCACTGTAATAGCTACTGTAAATTGGACAGTGCAGTTAGATTAACAAGAATTTAAGCTTTCTGCCAATATCAGATATGTCTATGTCCTTGGAAATGTTCTTGTTACTTACAACCTCATGCTAATCACATTAGCGCACGTTAGCTCAGTCGTCCCGTGGGGGGTGGGGGCGGTCACCGATCCCGTAGAAGTTATTAAATAATTTAATCTAAACTGCTCACACGCGTCTGCTCAACCAGGCACTAAAATTTAATTTGGTTCTATTTTTGATGCTTGACGAGCCGCAAGTCCCACCTCTCCCATCTCTTCATTGTTTTTTTGGAGCGTATACCCATGTGGGGGAATGAAAGATGAACTGAGGTACCCTCCAGTCCAGTTGGTGGTGGTGATGCACCTTAAAGTTGGTTGCCAACCACCATATGTAAAGTCCAAAGAAAAAGAAGCCTGAAGGAAGAGAGATTACTAGAAACTAAGTAGATTTCCCCTTATCTGTGGATTAGTTGTCTGAGTAGAGAACATACAATTTTGTGACTCAAAATGGGTAAAAATTATACAAAGATCCAGATAAAAGGATCTTGTCCATTTCAGATAAAATAACAGCCCAATGTTTATATCCCTGGACAAATTAGCTAACAACAGCAAGCTAGCTAGCTAAATGTCCATGAGTGTTTCATGTGTTTCGACCTGTCCTCAACTCAATATAAACTCAGCAAAAAATAAACATCCTCACTGTCAAAAGTAACAGTCAGTATCTGGTGTGGCCAAAAGCTGCATTAAGTACTGCAGTGCATCTCCTCTTCATGGACTGCACCAGATTTGCCCGTTCTTGCTGTGAGATGTTACCCCACTCTTCTACCAAGGCACCTGCAAGTTCCTACCAAGGCACCTGCAAGGGAATGGCCCTAGCCCTCACCTTCCGATCCAACAGGTCCCAGACGTGCTCAATGGGATTGAGATCCGGGCTCTTCGCAGGCTATGGCAGAACACTGACATTCCTGTCTTGCAGGAAATCACGCACAGAACGAGCAGTATGTCTGGTGGCATTGTCATGCTGGAGGGTCATGTCAGGATGAGCCTGCAGGAAGGGTACCACATGAGGGAGGAGGGTGTCTTCCCTGTAATGCACAGCGTTGAGATTGCCTGCAATGACAACAAGCTAAGTCCGATGATGCTGTGACACACCGCCCCAGACCATGATGGACCCTCCACTTCCAAATAGATCCCGCTCCAGAGTACAGGCCTCGGTGTAACGCTCATTCCTTCGACGATAAACGTGAATCCGACCATCACCCCTGGTGAGACAAAACCGCGACTCGCCAGTGAAGAGCACTTTTTGCCAGTCCTGTCTGGTCCAGAAACAGTGGGTTTGTGCCCATAGGCGACATTGTTGCCGGTGATGTCTGGTGAGGACTTGCCTTACAACATGCCTACAAGCCCTCAGTCCAGCCTCTCTCAGCCTATTGCGGACAGTTTGAGCACTCCCTGTAGCACTGTCTTAGGCGTCTCACAGCACGGACATTACAGTTTAATGCCCTGTCCACATCTGCAGTCCTCATGCCTCCTTGCAGCATGCCTATGGCACGTTCACGCAGATGAGCAGGGACCCTGGGCATTTTTCTTTTGGTGTTTTTCAGAGTCAGTAGAAAGGGCTCTTTAGTGTCCTACGTTTTCATAACTGTGACCTTAATTGCCTACAGTCTGTAAGCTGTTAGTGTCTTAACGACCGTTCCACAGGTGCATGTTCATTAATTGTTTATGGTTCATTGAACAAGCATGGGAAACAGTGTTTAAACCCTTTACAATGAAGATTTGTGAAGTTATTTGGATTTTTACGAATTATCTTTGAAAGACGGTCCTGAAAAAGGGACGTTTCTTTTTTTGCTGAGTTTAGTTGGTTCAGAGTTCATTTTGATATTAAACCTGCGTGTCCTGATCACATCTGGTGTGGAGCACAAAAATCAATATGTGCGCGATTGTGGACGCATGTCTGTTTTGCCCAATAGTTGCACACAGTGGTTTTGTTGCCAAACAACCAAAACATCTATACAACATGATAAAGACATTTTTTCTGGTTGAAATCTGGTCGGGACGTCTTGTAAGCAAATCACATTTTGGTTGATATCTGGTTTTTGATTGAAATCTGATTGAACTACTGACCAGTTGCCTAAATGCTACTCACTTAATTGATACCGATCTATATAAACATGTGTAGGGCTGTCCCCGGAAAAAAAAAATATATTGGTCAACTGAGAGTCAATCGATTGGTTGAAAATGTTTTACTTCTATTTTTCCATATATAAACACACCCTATGTGTATTAATAAAATCAACACTAACTATTGAGCTTGTCTCATGCTTTAAGCGCACTGTTTGATGAAATAATTAAGACACAATGACTCAGAGGGAGCTCGACGGCAATTGATTTGGGCCAGACCGGGCTCAGACTTAACGCTCTGTTAAAAAAAAAAAACACACAGGGAGTGCCTGTGACTAGCGCAAGTTGTCTGTCTCGCCTCCCTGCTAGAGTAACCAGGCACCACAGCACAGCAACAGTGTTTATTGCGCTGTCTGTGGTGCTAAAGCTGCAACATAATTACATCCATTTATAGTTTCTTACTTGTTGTTTCTCTGACTGAAAAGTTCTGTTACCAAAATCCCTCATTTGTTTAGAAAAAACATTCCATATTCCCTCAACCCTTGCTCTCTTTACGTGACACGTATGCATCACATGCACGTGACCAATAGGGCCTGACCTATAGCATAATCATAGCAATAAATTGGTTTTTACAAACTCCAACACCATAACACGTGACAGCATAATGGATGCGGAGGACGTGAAAAAGAAACTCGAAATGGTTGCACGGGAGGGAAAGGGGAAGTCAGATGTGTGGAAAACATTTGATTTAGGGCGTTTTCACACAGTTTTGGGGTGTAGTTTGAATCAGAGTAAGATTATTTGTTACATTGTATTTTTTTCATCTTGTCACGATCGTCTATGGGTGAGAGAGAGGACCAAGGCGCAGCGTGTGAAAAATACATCTTCTCTTTATTAGAAGAAGAACAACGAAACAAAAACAACAAACAGACGAACGTGAAGCTATCAAAGACTAAGTGCAAAACATGCAACATAGACACAGACAATTACCCACAAAACCCCAATGCCTATGACTGCCTTAAATATGGCTCTCAATCAGAGACAATGAACCACAGCTGCCTCTAATTGAGAACCAATCTAGGCAGCCATAGACATAACTAGACAACTACACTAGACACTACAAAAACACATACATTCCCCATGTCACACCCTGACCTAACTAAAAAACATAAAGAAAACAAAGAATACTAAGGCCAGGGCGTGACACATCTGGTCTGGTTGGTTTAAGATTGACAAATGTAAAACACCTAAACAAATCCACGTGTCCATACAAGTCATTTCTTTATTGTACAAAAATGCTCATGTTAAATAATCTATATAATGAAGCTTCACTTGTGTCCCAATCTTCATATTACTTTGGCATTCAGTAGCCTATAACCCCGGTATAGCCCCGTCTCCCCTAATCTGCATCAGATGTGCTCATAAATGTGCTGCTATACTCAATGTTTCAGAGATAAAGTTATGATGCTGTATTTCATCAAATACTCATAGTCAAATAACCAATAATAGGCCTGCTGTGCGACTCTGGTTCTTTTCCTGTGTTTGGTATGGACTGCGTTCTCACCCCATTTCAAGGCTTCCTTAGCTAGCTAAGATTCTTGAATCCTTGGTAAATTTACAACTTTGCTCTTTATCTGAGAAATTAATTTTGAATGTAAACCAATCAGGGTTTAGGCCTGGGCATAACACTATTACAGCAACCACTTTAGTTGTTAATGTTCTTGTCAATGCTTTAGACACTAAAATGAAATGTGCTGCTTTGTTTGTGGACCTGTCAATAGCTTTTGATACTGTTGATCATGCTATTTTATTGAATAAGTTGTCCTTGATAGGCATCAGAGCTCAGACCTGTTCATGGTTTCACGATTATCTTAGTGACAAAACTCAGGCCATCGTGATTGATGGGGTTAAGTATGAATTTCTTGAAGTACATAAAGGTGTTCCGCAGTGATCGATACTAAGACCTTTCTTTTCACTGTTTATATACATTTTATTGGTCAATCTGTTAATTCTAACCTTCATCTATATGCGGATTATACTATTATGTATGCAATTTCCCCGACTGCTGTGACAAGGCTACAATCAGGTTTTGCAGGAAGCCCTTTATGACTTAAAACTCATACTTAATACGGGCAAAACTAGATACATGTTGTTTAAGTCTTCATAAGATTGTCTCAGATGGATTACATCTTTACTCATCGGATGGTTCTATAATCGAACGAGTCCCTGCATACAAATACCTTAGTATATGGATTGAGGTCAATCATTTAAAAAACCTACGACTAAACTTGTTAAGAAACTAAGATTTAAAGTGGGCATTTTTTTTATAGAAACAGATCTTCTCTCTCTCTAGTCAGCAGGAAGCAGATTGTGCAGTCAACCTTTCTATCAGTTCTTGATTATGGTCATACTATTTAACAAAGTGCAGCTGCCTATACTCTTTAATCCCTGGATGCCGTTTTTCATAGCGCCCTTTTTTATCACAGGAGACAGTTTTTTATTACTCATCACTGTATTCTTTATCAAAAGGTTGGCTGGACCCATTTGAAGTAATGTAGATAACATAATTACACACGTTTTGTTTACGAAGCCCTGCTCCACAAATTTCCGACTTATCGAACATCACTGTGAAGATTTAAAATGGCAAGTTATCAAATCCGTTCACTGGGCTGGTTAACTCTGGAGACTCCTTTGGTGTCTAGAGAGTTTGGTAAATCAGCCTTTCCTTGCACCTTACGTGTGGAATGACCTACAATACACTATAAAATTGGAGGAATTGGTGCCTCTAGGGCAGGGCTCTCCAACCCTGTTCCTGGAGAGCTACCACCCTGTAGGTTTTCACTCCAACATTAATCTAGCACACCTGATTCTAATAATTAGCTGGTTGATAAACTCAGTCAGGTTAGTTACAACTGGGGTTGGATTGAAAACCTAAAGGAGGGTAGCTCTCCAGGAACAGGGTTGGAGAGCCCTGCTGTAGGGGCGTGGATCAGAAGACCAATCAGTGTCTGGTGTGACCACCATTTGCCTCATGCAGTGCGACACATCTCCTTCGCAGAGTTGGACTGTTGATTGTGGCATGTGGAATGTTGTCCCATTCCTCTTCAATGGCTGTGCGAAGTTGCTGGATATTGGCGGGAACTGGAACACGCTGTCGTACATGTCGATCCAGAACATCCCAAACATGCTCAATGGGTGGAATATCTGGTGAGTATGCAGGCCATGAAAGAACTGGGACATTTTCAGGTTCCAGGAATTGTGTACAGACCTTGCGACATGGGGCTGTGCGTTATCACGCTGAAACATGAAGTGATGGCAGGTGATGGCAGAGGATGAATGGCATGACAATGGGCCTCAGAAATAAGATTTTTGTGCAAATGGAACATTTCTGGTATCTTATATTTCAGCTCATGAAACATGGGACCAACACTTTACATGTTGCGCTTATATTTTTGTTCAGTGTATATAGAACCTTAAGAGGTCTTATATGATGCAAGCATAGAACCCTTTTGAGTTCTATCCATAACCTTTTTTTCTAAGAATGTAATGGCTTCATGAAACATAGTCCCCTCACTTGACTCCCCACTGAAATACTGAAATAAAGGTAACAATTAGCTAATTGCCAATGTCAGACTGGATCTGTAGCTTTATTTGGCATATCCCATAATAAAAAAATATATATTTGAAAGAGTTAGCTGTCCAGCTTGTAAAGTGGTGAATTTAAGTATACAGTAGCCTATATATATTTTACTATAGACCTAAGTAAGTTACGTATTAAGACAGGACACACTCTTAGGGCTACAGCTCGATGGTGGTTATACAAGGCTACTATACTAAGCCTACTAATGATAATGACATTACTTATTATTGTAATAAAAACAATAAGGAGGAGATCAAGAAAAAACAGGTGCTGTTAGATTACAATATAATATTTCTGACCGTTTGGAAGAGTAAACACTAAATAAATTATAACTAATACCAGAGAGTGTGTTCTAATGGGAAAAAAATGGTAATGCCTTTATTACAGCATAGCAAAGATTAAAATAAAATAAAAAATCACCTAAATTGTGAAATTGTTCTATCCGACATGTGTTGGTGATGTGAGGCATGGAGCTCACGGAATCAGTAGGCTATTAAACAAACTCTCAAACAGGCAACAAAAGCTGGATCTTTCTTATTTCTGTACAGTGCATTCGGAAAGTACTCAGACCCCTTGACTTTTTCTACATTTTGTTATGTTAGCCTTATTCTAAAATTGATAAAATAAAAAAACTCCGCAATCTACACAGAATATCCCATAATGACAAGGCGAAAACAGGTTTTTAGACATTTGTGCAAATGTATTAACCACAAAAAACAGAAATACCTTATTTACATAAGTATTCAGACCCTTTGCTATGAGACTCGAAATTGAGCTCAAGTGCATCCTGTTTCCATTGATCATCCTTGATGTTTCTACAGCTTGATTGGAGTTCACTTGTGGTGAATTCAATTGATTGGACATGATTTGCAAAGGCACACACCTGTCTAGATAAGGTCCCACAGTTGACAGATCATGTCAGAGCAAAAACCAAGCCATGAGGTCGAAGGAATTATCCGTAGAGCTCTGAGACATGCACAGATCTGGGGAAGGGTACTAAAACAATTTCTGCAGCATTGAAGGTCCATTCTTAAATGGAAGAAGTTTGGAACTACCAAAACTCTTCCTAGAGCTGGCCGACCCAGCCAAACTGAGCAATCGGGGGAGAAGGGGAAGAACCCAATGGTCACTCTGACAAAGCTCTAGAGTTCCTCTGTGGAGATAGGAGAACCTTCCAGAAGGACAACCATCTCTGCAGCCCTCCACCAATTAGGCCTTTATGGTAGACTGGCCAGACAGAAGCCACTCCTCAGTAAAAGGAGAAGAAGAAGCCACTCCCCAGTATCTCTACTTGCACACTCATCTTCTGCACATCTATCACTCCAGTGTTTAACTACTATATTGTAATTATTTCACCACTATGGCCTATGTATTGCCTTACCTCCCTTATCCTACCTCATTTGCACACACTGTATATATACTTTTTTCTATTGTATTATTGACTGTATGTTTGTTTATTCCTTGTGTAACTCTGTGTTGTTGTTTGTGCTGCACTGCTTTGCTTTATCTTGGCCAGGTTGTAAATGAGAACAGTTGTAAATGAGAACTTGTTCTCAACTAGCCTACCTGGTTAAATAATAGAAAAGCCTAAAGTCTCAAGCGTCACGTCTGGAAGAAACCTGGCACCATCCCTACAGTGAAGCATGGTGGTGGCAGCATCTTGTTGGGATGTTTTTCATTGGCAGGGACTGGGAGACTGGTCAGGATCGAGGGAAATATGAACGGAGCAAAGTACAGAGAGATCCTTGATGAAAACCTGCTCCAGATGCCTCAGGACCTCAGACTGTGGCGAAGGTTCACCTTCCAACAGGACAACGAACCTAAGCACACAGCCAAGACAATGCAGGAGTGGCATCGGGACAAGTCTCTGAATGTCCTTGAGTGGCCCAGCCAGTGCCCGGACTTGAACCCGATCTCTGGAGAGACCTGAAAATAGCTGTGCAGCGACGCTCCCCATCCAACCTGACAGAGCTTGAGAGGATCTGCAGAGAAGAATGGGAGAAACTTCCCAAATACAGGTGTGCCAAGCTTGTAGCGTAATACCCAAGAAGACTCAATGCTGTAATCGCTGCCAAAGGTGCTTCAACAAAGTACTGAGTAAAGGGTCTAATTACTTATGTAAATGTGATTTCATAAATTAGCAAAAATGTCAACTTTTTTTGCTTTGTCAATACAGGGTACTGTGTGTAGATTGAGGGGGAAAAAATTGGTTAATCAATTTTAGAATAAGGCTGTAACATATCAAAATGTGGAAAAGGTCAAGGAGTCTGAATACTTTCCGAAGGCAACAGTGTGGAGACAGTTGCAAAACTAAGTCCAACCAGAGAGGAAAATAAGTCGTATATATGTAACAGTATAACTTTAGACCGTCCCCTCGCCCCGACACGGGCGCGAACCAGGGACCCTCTGCACACATCAACAACTATCACCCACGAAGCATTGTTACCCATCGCTCCACAGAAGCCGCGGCCCTTGCAGAGCAAGGGGAACCACTACTTCAAGGTCTCAAAGCGAGTGACGTAACCGATTGACGTCACTGTGAGTGACGTAACCGATTGAAACGCTATTTGCGCGCACCACCGCTAACTAGCTAGCCATTTCACATCCGTTACACTCACCCCACTTTCAACCTCCTCCTTTTCCACAGCAACCAGTGATCCGGGTCAACAGCATCAATCTAACAGTATAACTTTACGGCGTCCCCTCGCCCCGACCCGGGCGCGAACCAGGGACCCTCTGCACACATCAACAACGGTCGCCCACGAAGCATCGTTACCCATCGCTCCACAAAAGCCGCGGCCCTTGCAGAGCAAGGAGAACCACTACTTCAAGGTCTCAAAGCGAGTGACGTAACCGATTGAAACTCTATTAGCGCGCATCACCGCTAACTAGCTAGCCATTTCACATCCGTTACATATACACCACTGTCTTTGGTCCAATTAAAAATTTTGTAGGCTACAGATCCCTTCATCAGAACTATGAATGGTGCTTTCAAGACAACTGGGAACTTTAGGTCGTTAAGTCAGAGTTTTAGAAAGATGCCAGAGTTTCAGACTTGGAATTCCGAGTTGGATGACTGTTCAAAAATATTTTTCCCAGTTGGAGCCAGTCTTTCCCGAGTTCCCAGTTGTCTTGAACGCACTGAAGTCTGAATTCTGAAATATTAGTTGTTTTTAACATCGCACCTGTCCATCCACTGATATGATCATGACACACAGGTTAAAATATCAAAACCAACTGTGAAACAACTAACGTTATATTAATTTGGGGGTAAGTCGAAACATTCATGGACATTTAGCTTGCTAGCTGTGGCTAACTAGTTTGTCCTGGGAGATGAACATTGGGTTGTTATTTTACCTAACATGCATATGCTTCTCTTTAGCTGGTTCTTTATAGAATTTTGAGCCGGAGTCATACAAAATCATATTTCTCCACTCCGACGATTAATCCACTAATAAAAGGGAAACCTAGTTAGTTATCTTTAATTAATCTCTCCTCGTTTGTCTTTCAAGCATCCACATGGGTTTGTATCTTCCTCATATCCAATTAAGGGGTCTTGGCTTCCAGCGCATGGAGTGTCTTCTTCTATGGTATATTGGCGATTACACAATTTAATGTGCATCCCGCCACTTACTGTGCGGGATGGAAACAGGACTCCCAAAAATGGAAGAAATTTTTAAATATTTTTTTTAAACCAAACTACCAAACATAAATCAATTAACTAAACCAAGCAACTTTTCTTAAAAAAAAAAAGATCTCATCCCTACACAGGCTCAAGAGGAACCTAGGAGGGCAGGTCTTCCGGTGCCAGTACCCCCTTGCAAGTCTTCAGATGTAAAATGCTTAAAATCACAAAAACTTTTCTGCCGCAGCCACAATAATGTCTAGTTTCTTAGACTTCTTTGAGACTTGTGCCATACAGTTTATAGCTGTTGCAATGAACACCACAAAATCCACATTTTTTAACACAAAGGGTATCTTTTCACTGGAAGCAAACATTTACTAAAGGTTGTGGTGTGTCCACTACCATATCTTCTATACGCATGGAGTGTCTTGGCATGCTGGCAGGATAAAGCAGCACGTTCGATTGTGCGTCAAGAATTCAGCATAGCAAGTTTGTATGAAGGTCTAGTTATTAAATGGGTACGTAGTTCAATAGTAATGTCCTCTAAAAACGCTCTGGTTACAAACAAACATTGCTGCCCTGTTTCCAATTGTCCACAAAGCTGGGAGAACCTATTCAAGTAAGTAAATACATTTCGAAAATGTTTTTTTTTTTTTTAAGTATTATTATTAGCTAACTTGGCTACAATGCAGGCTAACTCAAATGAGCTAGCTAGTTGGCAACTTCACATACTGTATAGATAGCTAACTAAGTGAATGAAATATCACCATCTACCTAACTTCACATTAGCTAGCTATCTTGATGTATTTATCACTATAAAAAACAAACTCCAAATGCATTTGTAGGTAGCTAGCTAACAGCCATGGAGGAGGGTGATAGGATAGCAGCCCCAACTGTCAGTGAGAGAGTAACGTTAGGCTATTCTGGATAGGGCAGGTACTTTTGTGTAGTTCCTGTCCCTAGAAGTGAGGATGGAGATAATAGTAACATAATATTCAGTGCGGTGTAATTTGACTATAATGAAGTCTGTTTCTTGTGAGGTTTTCTGTCCTCAGATACAGAGAGCTATGAAAGCCTGTCAACATATGAAGAGGTCCCAATGAAGAGCAGTGGGTCTCGGTCCTGGTCCTGGGGACTCAAAGGGGTGCACATTTTTGTTTTTGCCTTGGCACTGCACAGCTGATTCAAACGATCAAGTTATCGTCAAGCTTCAAGTGGTATTTATGTATTCATTTGTGATGCTATCCTTGATATGATCCTATTATTGTCACATGCTACACATGCACATATGTGTGCCCATGCATCTATCAATCCAATGTTATCATGATTTGTTATCAGGGATATTATACTTTAGTAATCCACAATGACCTGGTTATGTTAAAGTCTAATAATGACATTGTCTTCCATATTCCTACAGATACCTTGTAACTGGAGATTCCTTCAAAACAATTGCATACAGTTAATGTGTAGGGCACTGCAAGGTTGGGTGACCAGGGTCATCTGGGACTGCCTCCTGGAGCAATTCAGGTGTGTGAAGGCTACCTGTGTCCTGCATAACTTCATGAGGATGGACACAAGGACCAGGAGGGGATCTGCAGCTCACCGCCGTGTGCCAGAGGAGAAGTCTGCTGCTCTGCAGGATGTTTCATGGATGGGGTCCAACAACGCAGCAAGAGGCAATCCATGTGCGGGAGGTCTTCACCTCCTACTTCTTTGAAGAGGGTGCTGTTCCCTGGCAACACCATAGACTACACTATGCACAACCAAAGGCTCTTTTAAAGAGTCTTTCACATTGCAATAAGAATATTCTTCCATTTACTTAGCTATGTCAACTGCAGTTATTCAATTCTCAGTTTCTCTCCCTTTGATTTTTAGGTAAGGTAAGGGTGTGATGTCTGTACAAAAACAAAACAGGCTATTTTCAATTACCAATATTGAAAAAATGTAGAACAATTAGACACCCTATAACCCATACCTACACACTCATGTATCAATCTTTTTGATGGATTGTGTTGTGCAGTAAGCAGGTTCAGGTGTATAACTGTGGCACCTTCCACCTTCAAAGAATAGGCAAGAGGGCCAACCATGGAGAATAAGACACTTCCGTTATTTCTATAACTACGCAATATTTTTTGTCCTCGTGTGTCCGTTCATGTTTTTCAGCATAAAGTACTCAGCAGCCACTTAGTGTGGTGTGGACACCAGGTGAGGCCACACACACAGATTCCTGTTGAACACTGTCTTTAACTACCGTATTTTCTCAAGAAGTCTCTCTCCTTTACTTCATCCCTCTCTCCTCTTCTCCCTAAATCCTATAGGTTATATCAGCTGTGTTGGTGAACCCCTCCCACATCTGAACTGGCTACATAGAGAGCACAGCCTGATCAGGGGTGAGAGGTAAGTAGAAAGTATTATTAAAGAGATGCTTTACATTGGAATACAGATAGTGATGCAGTAGTCCCAGAGTTAATGATCCAAGGTCAGTGTTGCATTTCACCTCCTGATTATTATGATGACTAACAATGTTAGAATAAAAAATAAAAACACAAGGCTTAAGCATGCTCTCTCTCTCCATCTGTCTCTCTTCTGCAGATATGGTTTGATGTGAGAGGGTGCCAACCCTCAGTCCCATCAACGCCACCTCACCCACTTTTAAGATAACCTTCAGGCCGACTAGAGACACTTATGTAATTGTGATGATCTGAGAGAATATTTGGGTAGCACTGTAATTCATTAATCATATGCTGCCTTCCCTGCTCCTATGTCTTACCTCTTTCCCTTTGTCTTTTACACCTCTCACCACCTCCTCTTTCTTCCTCTGTTTTTATAATGCACAACAGATGTGCATTGAAGTACAAATTGAACTTG
Organism: Salvelinus namaycush; assembly: GCF_016432855.1. NCBI lineage: Eukaryota > Metazoa > Chordata > Actinopteri > Salmoniformes > Salmonidae > Salvelinus > Salvelinus namaycush. The sequence continues at coordinate 25,885,075 of NC_052322.1, forward strand.
TATTTATAATCTTACAATTATAATATTTATAATGGATGTATTTAAAACACTTGGATAATATCGGCAGACTCAACAGCCTTGGTTTCTCAAATGACTGTCTCGCCTGGTTCACCAACTACTTCTCAGATATAGTTCAGTGTGTCAAATCGGAGGGCCTGTTGTCCGGACCTCTGGCAGTCTCTATGGGGGTACCACAGGGTTCAATTCTGGGGCCGACTATTTTCTCTGTATATATCAATGATGTTGCTGCTGCTGTCTTGCTGCTGGTGATTCTCTGATCCAACTCTACGCAGACGACACCATTCTGTATACTTCTGGCCCATCTCTGGACACTGTTAACAAACCTCCAGACGAGTTTCAATGCCATACAACACTCCTTCAATTGCCTCCAAATGCTCTTACAGTTGAAGTCGGAAGTTTACATACACCTTAGCCAAATACATTTAATCTCAGTTTTTCACAATTCCTGACATTTAATCCTAGTAAAAATTCCCTGTTTTAGGTCAGTTAGGATCACCACTTTATTTTAAGAATGTGAAATGCCAGAATAATAGTAGAGAGAATTATTTATTTCAGCTTTTATTTCTTTCATCACATTCCCAGTGTCAGAAGTTTACATGCACTCAATTAGTATTTGGTAGCATTGCCTTTAAATTGTTTAACTTGGGTCAAATGTTTCGGGTAGCCTTCCACAAGCTTCCCATAATAAATTGGGTGAATATTTGGCTCATTCCTCCTGACAGAGCTGGTGTAACTGTGTCAGGTTTGTAGGCCTCCTTTCTTGCTTGCGCACACTTTTTCAGTTCTGCCCACACATTTTCTATAGGATTGAGGTCAGGGCTTTGTGATGGCCACTCCAATACCTTGACTTTGTTGTCCTTAAGCCATTTTGCCACAAATACTGGAAGTATACTTGGTGTCATTGTCCATTTGGAAGACCCATTTGCGACCAAGCTTTAACTTCCTGACTGATGTCTTGAGATGTTGCTTTAATATGTCCACGTAATTTCCCCCCCCCCCCCATGATGCCATCTATTTTGTGAAGTGCACCAGTCCCTCCTGCAGCAAAGCACCCCCACAACATGATGCTGCCACCCCTGTGCTTCACGGTTGGGATGGTGTTCTTCGACTTGTAAGCCTCCCCCTTTTTCCTCCAAACATAACAATGGTCATTATGGCCAAACGGTTCTATTTTTGTTTCATCAGACCAGAGGACATTTCTCCAAAAAGTACGATCTTTGTCCCCATGTGCAGTTGCAAACCATAGTCTGGATTTTTTTATGGAGGCTTTGGAGCAGTGGCTTCTTCCTTGCTGAGCGGCCTTTCAGGTTATGTCGATATAGGACTCGTTTTACTGTGGATATAGATACTTTGGTACCTGTTTCCTCCAGCATCTTCACAAGGTCCTTTGCTGTTGTTCTGGGATTGATTTGCACTTTTCGCACCAAAGTGTGTCTCCTTCCTGAGCGGTACGACGGCTGCCTGGTCCCATGGTGTTTATACTTGCGTACTATTGTTTGTACAGATGACGTGGTACCTTCAGGCATTTGGAAATTGCTCCCAAAGATGAACCAGACTTGTGGAGGTCTACATTTTTTTTTTCTGAGATCTTGGCTGATTTCTTTTGATTTTCCCATGATGTCAAGCAAAGAGGCACTGCGTTTGAAGGTAAGCCTTGAAATACATCCACAGGTACACCTCCAATTGACTGAAATGATGTTAATTAGCCTATCAGAAGCTTCTAAAGAAACGACATTTTATGTAATCTTCCAAGCTGTTTAAAGGCACAGTCAATTTAGTGTATGTTAACTTCTGACCCACTGGAATTGTGATACAATGAATTATAAGTGAAATAATCTGTGTAAACAATTGTTGGAAAAATTACTTGTGTCATGCACAAAGTAGATGTCCTAACAGACTTGCCAAAACTATAATTTGTTAACAAGAAATTTGTGGAGTGGTTGAAAAATGAGTTTTAATGACTCCAACCTAAGTGTATGTTAACTTCTGACTTCAACTTTAAATGCAAGCAAAACTAAATGCATGCTCTTCAACCGATTGCTGCCTGCACCCGCCCACCCATCTACCATCACTACTCTGGACGGTTCTGACTTAGAATATGTGGACAACTACAAATACCTAGGTGTCTGGTTAGACTGTAAACTCTCCAGACTCACATTAAGCATCTCCAATCCAAAATTAAATCTAGCTTCCTATTTCGCAATAAAGCATCCTTCACTCATGCTGCCACCATACCCTCGTAAAACTGACTATCCTACCGATCCTTTACTTCGGCGATGTCATTTACAAAATAGACTCCAACACTCTACTTGGCAAATTGGATGTAGTCGATCACAGTGCCATCTGTTTTGTCACCAAAGCCCCATATACTACCCACCACTGTATGCTCTGTATGCTCTCTTTGGCTGGCCCTCGCTTCATATTCGTCGCCAAACCCAATGGCTAGAGGTCATCCTTGCTAGGTAAAGTCCCGCCTTATCTCAGCTCACTGGTCACCGTAGCAGCACCCACCCGTAGCACGCGCTCCAGCAGGTATATTTCACTGGTCACCCCCAAAGCCAACTCCTCCTTTGGCTGCCTTTGCTTCTAGTTCTATGCTGGCAATGACTGGAACGAATTGCAAAAGTCACTGAAGCTGGAGACTTATCTCCCTCACTAACTCGCGGGGTGCGCGAGTATGGGCAGCATCGATTATGCTGAGTGTAATTATTGTAACTTTTATAACGTTTGCACATGTCAGGTTTCAATCTTTCAGGAGACGGAATAATGCAGGAGTCCAAAGGCGGCAAACCGGGAGAAGCAGGCTGATAACTATGAGGGTGTGCCTGATCGCTGACCCTACCATCCGGCAGCTGAACAGGATAGGTACATATATCCATGCTGTACATGAGGACGCAGTGCACAGTGCTTGCTTTGTAAATAAGCTAAGTGTGAATCTATATTGTGATTAAACATAGACTTATTGAAGGTTATTTTACTGATTTAAAGATCATGGACTGTTTCCCTGTTTTATATTGGGATAATTTTTATTAGATTTAAATAATGTTTCCATATCTCAGTATCTTTAGAGTATCCTGTGAGGCAGATCAAAGTGCTCTATGGTCAGGAAGACAGCAGCTTCTTGAAGGTTTTGGGGGAAACATTCCCCCAGATGAATCCAAATGTACAGGCCTTTAAGACAGACAGGAGGAGGCTTGTTCCCCTACAGCTGGACAGCATGTGTCCAGCTGCAATCAAATCAGCTGGTCTAGGGAGGTCTGCCCTGTACTTAAGATTGAAGTTATTTGATAGCTTATGTGTTAGGAAGGGGAAGGTAGATTGAGCTTTATTATGTCACGTGATAAATGACAGAGGTAATTAATTAATTTTAAAAGAAACTGGATTTCCCTCTGTATACACAAGTTCTAAGGTAATTGAGCAACTAGTGATTTCTTGTATTTTTATGTTAAAGGAAACTGTAAGGGAGGGCAGAACCTCGGAGACAGAGACTATGGAGATAGGCCTCCCTGTTGCCTCACCACAAGCTTCAATGACACTAGAGGTTTGGAACGTTAAATTACCTTTTCCACTTTTAGCATCAAAGTATAAAATTAGTTATAGGATTGTCATTGTAACTTAACAATCAGAATGGCTTTATTTATTACTGTACCTGTATTAATTTCAGTCTCTAGAGGAAATGCGGGAGATACGGCGTCGTCAAGACGAGGCCTACCATCTCTCTCTGGCTGCAGACCAGGAGAAAGTATGTATATGATATAGCTTAGTAAATCTGTTCAGATCACACATCAACGGCATTCCAACAGGAAACACTTATGTTTTCATACACAAAACAGATTCTTATTTTTGCCACAGGAGATGAAATGTCATCGTTTTGAGGTGTGGGAGAGCAGGCGAAGGAAGGTAAGGGATTTCACCAAGTTGATATCATCTGTATATTATGTAAGGGACAAATGCAGACATTCTTTACATTACCTTGGAAATAATGGACGACGCAGCGGGACAAAGTGGAGCCGAGTCCCTTTGCGGAGTTCATTTTTCCAAGGTAATGTACAGAAAGGGGGCGTTTATCCTGCTTATACTAGTTACCAAAGAAAATAATACTAAATCACACATTTATCTGCAGAAATGCTACTATGCACTGGCTTCTTGCTCCCACCACCACCTCAGCCTCCACCTGTTAGGTTATATGTTCCTGCCGGGGGCATTGGTATAGCTTATCGCACTCACTGCCTGTAGGCTATTTTATATTGACACTTTGCTTGGGCAGTGAGCTACCCTGAATGAGCAGGGCCTATATCGCCACGCCTTGTATTATTCATTTTTTAATACACGGTTAAATGTATTTCTACGTGCCGTTTTCTTTCTGAACTGGTTTTAATGCCCATTCTAGAATTCAAAAATGCTGTGGTATAAATATATTTGTAACTTAACACTAACAGTAATGCATATTGTAGTCAATAGAGGAGAGAAGACAGAGGGGGGTCTCTCATCCAGAGCTGCCTGATGGAGTGCCCTTTAAGATCAAATACCCGGATGGAAGGGAGCGGATTAGGAGATTCCGGCTCTCTGAATCCATTCAGGTAAGTCATTCATTTACTTGTTGATAAACTCAGTATTATAAATGTACATTTCAGGCTGAATTACAATTGTTAATGTTGGTCTTTTGTTATATAGATGTTGTTTGATTTTGTGGGGGAGGATGATGCCTCGTGAGGTTTTTACCCTCCAGGCAGTAGCGGGCTTCGCAACCCTGAAGAGCAAGATTAATGGGTAATTGGAGGACCATGACATTCGGGAGTACACAACACTGTATGTGTTGTGGTTGTCTGTGGAGGATGTGCAGGTGACTATTATGACAATACCTAATAATAATATATTTGATGTTCGTATCAGACTACATTTGAACTAATGGATAGTTATAACCTTTGTGTGATTGTTTCTGTCCATTTACAGGCAATCCTATCGCCTCATCTCTCACCTGTGCTCTCTCCTCACCTCTTGCCTGTGCTCTCTCTTCACCTCTTGCCTGTGCCCTCTCCTCACCTCTTGCCTCTCACCTCTCGCCAGCCTCCTCTCCATTCACCTCCACCAAACTTTTCTTCTCTTCACCCCTCACCTTCTAACTCACTTTCTCCTTCTCTCTCACCTCCCTCATCTCCATCATCGGACCCAAAGACTAAGTGAGTTTTTTTAAGAGCATTTGTTTATTAACAAAATGTAGTATTTAAAACCTTAATGTCAGTGTATTTTCCCTTAGGATCAATCCTTATTTGATTTGTCATACAATTTGAATGAGCTCCCCCCTCTGTAGAATGAACATAAGTGCCATTTTACGTACGCTCTGGAGCCGAGTGGACCAGGACCACTGCCCCATCGCCAACATGATAAATGTCCACAGGGGCAATGTCCTAAACAGTAGCCTGTATGCATTTCAACGCAAAAACTTTAATGCAGGGGCTAAGATGGACGTTGCCTTTGTGGACGTTGAGTCCAAGGCGGAGGGGGCAGTTGACCAAGGGGGTCCCTCCAGGGAGTATTACAGGCTCCTCAGGGACTCGGCCATCTTTGAGGGTCCGGAAGGAGCGAAATGGCTGTCCCTTGATGTTCATGGTAAGCCTTCTTTTTACTCGTATTAAGGTCTGATTTTCATGTAAAATACAGAATTTAAGCCAAAACAATTACTGAATAGGCTTTTTCAGGTGCTCTGTTCAGGGCAATATATCATAGGGATAACAAAGCTGGAACACATTTGAAATGGTCTTTTTAGCATCACATGAGGGCCTGTATGGAACCATTGGGAAAATGATCAGTGTGTGTGTGGTCCATGGAGGGGTTGGGCCACACTTCTCTGAGCGACTCTTCGCAGCAGTGTGTGGGAATCCTGCACCTCCACTCAGTTTGGAGGAGGTGAGCCACACTACTCTGAGAGCACATTTGGAAAATGTAAGTTTGATGTCCTCCCTAACAGCAACAGGAAATAATAGATCATAATTTTTTACATGTATGGTTTCTTTTGCTGTGTTTTAAAATTCTCAATTGCCTGTCATACATTTTTTAAATTCTAGATCAAAAAAGCAGAGGACCTATCAGAGGTGAAGAACAAATTGGAGGAATCGGTAGACTGGCTGAGCCTACTGGGGCTGACAAGGATTGTTGTCAAGACAATGGAGGACAGAGATGGTGTGGTTGAATTGGTGGCTCAACAATTTGTCCACGGGAGCATGCAGGTGGCCTTGGAGCAGTAAGTCAACTCTGTCATAAATCTGTGAAGTACTTGTCATTACCTCCTCTGACATAAGTATTTTTAATCAGTCCACCCCCCTAAATCATTACACATCACTATATTGTCCTTAACACTTATTTTAAATATACATACTGTCTCTAAACCATGACAGGTTAAAATATGGTCTCAACTCTTTTGGGCCACTTTTTGTGGACTCCATAAAGCCTCCCACTGCCAGGGATCTGCGGGACCTGTTTACAGTAACCTATTCCATACCTTGCGGCAACCGGCGGTGTTTGGAGAACGACACCATCTGCCACTGGTTCAACTGGCTGGCTGAGGTGCAAGGTAAAATAGTAAATTGTTCCAGTTTATCAGTAACTGTATATTATTCAATTTTGTGATTTAAATGTGTATTTTAAATGTTTTACTGTGTACTCCTCAAATGGAGAATGTCCTCCTCTAACAGTGGTGATGGTGTTTGAGTTTGCTACTGGGGCAACGGTGGTGCCACCCCTTGGGTTTGAGGACACCGCGACCATCGAATTCCTCCACAAAGCGCGAGGGCGTCTCGCTGGGCAGCAGAAGAAAACGTACCCAGAGGCAAACACGTGTGCTGTGACACTAAGGCTCCCTCTTCATAGCACCTACAATACCACATTTCGGTGTTGGATAAAAACATATTTTTACGATACATAATTGTATCTAGTAGCACTAACCTACAGTAGCAATTGAGTGTTTGAAAATGTAACTGCACATCAACATTTAAGCATTTATCTACTTACATCTGTATTGTTTGTACAGTGTATTCGGAATGTATTCAGACTAGAGGTCGACCGATTAATTGGAATGGCCGATTAATTAGGGCCGATTTCAAGTTTTCATAACAATCGGAAATCGGTAATTTTGGACGCCGATTTTTTTATTTTTTTATTCATTATTATTATTTTTTTTTACACCTTTATTTAACTAGGCAAGTTAACTTAATATAATACATCAATAAAATCAATTTACTCTCAAATAAATAATGAAACATGTTCAATTTGGTTTAAATAATGCAAAAACAAAGTGTTGGAGAAGAAAGTAAGAGTGCAATATGTGCCATGTAAAAAAGCTAACGTTTAAAGTTCCTTGCTCAGAAGATATGAAAGCTGGTGGTTCCTTTTAACATGAGTCTTCAATATTCCCAGGTAAGAAGTTTTAGGTTGTAGTTATTATAGGACTATTTCTCTATACCATTTGTATTTCATATACCTTTGACTATTGGATGTTATAATAGGTACTTTAGTATTGCCAGCCTAATCTCGGGAGTTGATAGGCTTGAAGTCATAAACAGCGCAATGCTTGAAGCACAGCGAAGAGCTACTGGCAAATGCAGGAAAGTGCTGTTTGAATGAATGCTTACGGGCCTGCTGCTGCCTACCACCGCTCAGTCAGACTGCTCTATCAAATCATAGACTTAATTATAATATAATAACACACAGAAATACGAGTCTTAGGTCATTAATATGGTCAAATCCGGAAAGTATCATTTCGAAAACAAAACGTTTATTCTTTCAGTGAAATACGGAACCGTTGTTCCGTATTTTATCTAACGGGTGGCATCGCTAAGTCTAAATATTGCTGTTACATTGCACAACCTTCAATGTTATGTCATAATTATGTACAACTCTGGCAAATTAATTACGGTCTTTGTTAGGAAGAAATGGTCTTCACACAGTTCGCAACGAGCCATGCGGCCCAAACTGCTGCATATACCCTGACTCTGCTTGCACAGAACACGAGAAGTGACACAATTCCCCTAGTTAAAAGAAATTCATGTTAGCAGGCAATATTAAACAGATATGCAGGTTTAAAAATATATACTTGTCTATTGATTTTAAGAAAGGCATTGATGTTTATGGTTAGGTACACATTGGTGCAACGACAGTGCTTTTTTCGCGAATGCGCTTGTTAAATCACCCGTTTGGCGAAGTAGGCTGTGATTCAATGATAAATTAACAGGCACCGCATCGATTATATGCAACGCAGGACAAGCTAGATAAACTAGTAATATCAACCATGTGTAGTTAACTAGTGATTATGTTAAGATTTATATATTTTTTTACAAGATACGTTTAATGCTAGCTAGTACCTTACCTTGGTTCCTTGCTGCACTCGCATAACAGGTAGTCAGCCTGCCACGCAGTCTCCTCGGAGTGCAATGTAATCGGCCATAATCGGTGTCCAAAAATGCCGATTACCGATTGTTATGAAAACTTGAAATCGGCCCTAATTAATCCGCCATTCCAATTAATCGGTCGACCTCTAATCTGCACATCTATCACTCCAGTGTTAATTTGCTAAATTGTAATTACTTGCTACTATGGCCTATTTATTGCCTTACCTCCTCACGCTATTTGCACACACTGTATATAGAGCAATTTTTTTTTCTATTGTGTTGACTGTACGCTTGTTTATTCCATGTGTAACTGTTGTTTGTCGCACTGCTTTGCTTTATCTTGACCAGGTCGCAGTTGTAAATGAGAACTTGTTCTCAACTAGCCTACCTGGTTAACTAAAGGTGAAATAAAATAAATAAAATCCACAACTCTGGTCAACTCCATCATAAATATTTCAAATCAAATGGTTTAACTCACATGCGCCAAATACAACAGGTGTAGTAGACCTTACAGTGAAATGCTTACTTATGAGCCCCTAACCAACAGTGCAGTTTCAAAAAATACGGCAAAGAATAAGAGAAAAGTAAGAAGTAATTAAAGAGCAGCAGTAAAAAATAACAATATATACAGGGGGGTGCAGGTACAGAGTCCATGTGCGGGGGCACCGGTTAGTTGAGGTAGTATGTACATATAGGTGGAGTTAATTAAAGTGACTATGCATAGATGACAACAGAGAGTGGTAGTGGAGAGAGGGGGCAATGCAAATAGTCTGGGTAGCCATTTGACTAGATGTTCAGGAGTCTTGTTGCTTGGGGATAGAAGCTGTTTAGCACCCTCTTGGACCTAGACTTGGTGCTCCGGTACTGCTTGCCGTGTGATAGCAGAGAGAACAGTCTATGACTAGGGTGGCTGGAGTCTTTTGACAATTTTTAGGGCCTTCCTCTGACACCGCCTGGTATAGAGGTCCTGGATGGCAGGAAGCTTGGCCCCAGTGATGTACTGGGCCATTCGCACTACCCTCTGTAGTGCCTTGTGGTCGGAGGCCGAGGAGTTGCCATACCAGGAAATGATGGAACAAGTCAGGATACTCTCGATGGTGCAGCAGGAGAACTTTTTGAGATTCTGAGGACCCATGCCAAATCTTTTCAGTCTCCTGAGGGGGAATAGGTTTTGTCGTGCCCGTTTCACGACTGTCTTGGTGTGCTTGGACCATGTTAGTTTGTTGTTGATGTGGACACCAAGGAACTTGAAGCTCTCAACCTGCTCCACTGCAGCCCCGTCGATGAGAATGGGGGCGTGCTCGGCCCTCTTTTTCCTGTAGTCCACAATCACCTACTTTGTCACGATCACGTTGAGGGAGAGGTTGTTGTCCTGGCACCACAGGGCCAGGTCTTGACCTCCTATAGGCGGTCTCGTTGTTGTCGGTGATCAGACCTACCACTGTTGTGTCATCTGAAAATGTAATGATGGTGTTGGAGTCGTGCCTGGCCGTGCAGTCATGAGTGAACAGGGAGTACAGGAGGGGGCTGAGCACGCACCCCTGAGGGGCCCCTGTGTTGAGGATCAGCGTGGCGCATGTGTTGTTACCAACCTTACCACCTGGGGGCGGCCTGTCAGGAAGTCCAGGATCCAGTTGCAGAGGGAGGTGTTTAGTCCCAGGGTCCTTAGCTTATTGATGCGCTTTGAGGGCACTATTGTGTTGAATGCTGAGCTGTAGTCAATGAATAGCATTCTCAAATGGGGGGGGGGGGGGGTTCCTTTTGGCCAGGTGTGAAAGGGCAGTGTGGAGTGCAATAGAGATTGCATTATCTGTGGATCTGTTGGGGCGGTATGCAAATTGGAGTGGGTCTAGGGTTTCTGTGATGATGGTGTTGATGTGAGCCATGACCAGCCTTTCAAAGCACTTCATGGCTACAGACGTGAGTGCTATGGGTCAGTAGTCATTTAGGCAGGTTACCTTAGTGTTCTTGGGCACAGGCACTATGGTGGTCTGCTTAAAACATGTTGATATTACAGACTCGGACAGGGAGAGATTGAAAATGTGAGTGAAGACACTTGCTAGTTGGTCAGCGCATGCTCGCAGTACACGTCCTGGTAATCCGTCTGGCCCTGCGGCCTTGTGAATGTTGACCTGTCTAAAGGTCTTACTCACATCGGCTGCGGAGAGCGTGATCACACAGTCTTCTGCTACAGCTGGTGCTCTCATCCGGTAGGCTCGTGTCACTGGGCAGCCCTTGGCTGTGCTTCCCTTTGTAGTCTGTAATGGTTTGCAGGCCCTGCCACATCCGACGAGCAATTTACCACAGGTGGAGTCCAATCAAGTTGTAGAAACATATCAAGGATGATCAATGGAAACAGGATGCACCTAAGCTCAATTTCGAGTCTCATAAAAAAGGGTCTGAATACTTACAGTACCAGTCAAAAGTTTGGACACACCTACTCATTCAAGGGTTTTTCTTTATTTTTACTTTTTTCTACATTTGTAGAATAATAGTGAAGACATCAAAACTATGTAATAACCAAAAAAGTGTTAAACAAATCAAAATATATTTAATATTTGTGATTCTTCAAAGTAGCCACCCTTTGCCTTGATGACAGCTTTGCACACTGTCAACCAGCTTCATGAGGTAGTCACCTGGAATACATTTCAATTAACAGGTGTGACTTGTTAAAAGAAGAGCCCTATTCGGTAAAAGACCAAGTCCATATTATGGCAAGAACAGCTCAAATAAGCAAAGAGAAATGACAGTCCATCGTTTAAGACATGAAGGTCAGTCAATCCGGAACATTTCAAGAACTTTGTTTTTACGACTGCACTTTCAATCAAGCACTATGATGAAAATGGCTATCCTGAGGACTGCCACAGGAAAGGAAGACCCAGAGGTACCTCTGCTGCAGAGGATAATTAATTAGAGTTACCAGCCTCAGAAATCAGCAATTAACTGCACCTCAGATTGCAGCCCAAATAAATCATTCACAAAGTTGCAATCACATCTCAACATCAACTGTTCTGAGGAGACTGCGTGAATCAGGCCTTCATGGTCGAATTGCTGTAAAGAAACCACTACTAAAGGACACCAATAAGAAGCAGTGACTTGCTTGGGCCAAGAAACCCGAGGAATGGACATTAGATCGGTGGAAATCTGTCATTTGGTCTGATGAGTCCAAATTTGAGATGTTTGGTTCCATCTGGTTTGCACTTTGTCTTGTTGAAAAACAAAATGATAGTGGGACTATGACCCAACACACCTCCAGGCTGTGTAGGGACTATTTGACAAAAAAAGGAATGATGGAGTGCTGCATCAGATGACCTGGCCTCCACAATCACCCGACCTCAACCCAATTGAGATGGTTTTGGATGAGCTGGAGCGCAGAGTGAAGGAAAAGCAGCCAACAAGTGCTCAGCATATGTGGGAACTCCTTCAAGACTGTTGGAAAAGCATTCCTCATGAAGCTGGTTAAGAGAATACCAAGAGTGTGCAAAGCTGACAGCAAGACAAAGGGTGGCTACTTTGAAGAATCTGAAATATATATTTTGATTTAACACTTTTTTTGGTTACTACATGATTCCATATGTTATTTCATAGTTTTGATGTCTTCACTATTATTCTACAATGTAGAAAATAGTAAAAAAATAAAGAACCCTTGAATGAGCAGGTGTCCAAACTTTTGGCTGGTACTGTATGTAAATAAGGTATTTCTGTTTTAAATCAATTTGCAAAAAATATATATATGCATGCTCCTCTCAAGTTGAACTTGTTGACTGATGCCAAGGTGGCGGCTGCAAAGCAGGGAGCAGCTGTGGGCCAGAAGACTACAATGGTCCATACCTGTCCTGTCTGTCGGGTGAGTATTATTGGTTGGGTGAGTATTATTGGTTGGTACTGTATGTGCCTTTTAGATTTCTCTCCATGTGTAGACTATTGTACTGGCCTGTGTGGTAGTCTTTCATATGTGTAGTAGTTTGTTGTATTGCTTAGTTTATCATTTGTGTCAACTTAGAATTCAATCAAAGCAAACCACAGATTAACTTCCTCCATTTTCTACATGACATTTTATAGACTTAGACATTCAAGCAGCACTTTGAGAACATTTTCAATGGTCCCAGTACTGGTTGATGTGCTGGCCTAAGTAACCACACACACTCAAATGGACCGACAGCTGGGGAAGATTCTTCTGTCATTCACATACATTAGACATGGTGTAAACCACCATGTTGTCAACAAAATGCTGTCCTTATTGCTTAAGTTGTATTGTATATGGCTCAATTGGTGGAAATGCTGTGATCACTCATCTTTAATGTTGTGATTCACACACAAGATGAACTCAATTTGAATGCTGCAACTGAGATGGAATGACACACGATGAGATCTCGAGTACGACTGGACATGGGCCAGATATTTTCTGACAATGACCTAAAAGGATTTTGTTTATTCCATGGCCAACCATCCCTCTAGATAACCTTTATTCCACACTATGCCTGTCATGCCCCATGTTCCCTCAATTTAGGACAATTTGGAACTCTCCATCTTGACTCTATAATCCTACGCTGCTTCCTTCACTTGTTCTCCTGATTTGATATCTAAACTCAGTAACACGTTTAAAAAAGTGTTGTGCTGTTTTTGCTACCCTTTTTTCACCTGTGTAATGTTGTACTGCTTATTCAGGGGTTCAAACTGAATGTGGTGATAAATGTGCTGCTCACAATATGCTGTTTTACATTTTGTTATTTATGCTGGTGTAATTCCTAAAATGGAAAAGCCAAATAATCTGTGCGCTCTTGGATAGTAATAATAGTTAATATGGTGCTCTTCGATGTTCCAGCTTTGTGGCATTGGTGAATAAATTAATTTAATCTTTACGTTATGTATTGTAACGACCCTGTGTTTATAAGCGCGGAAATCGACTCTGCCGCTCGAGCATGCTTTTGCGGCACAGTCGATAGCGCGCCGGACCTCGGGCTAGGAGGTCGAGGGTTCGAGACCTGCTCCCTGCCTGTTTCATTACATTGGTGTCGGAAGTGATCGGACCTCGCATCCACGACAGTGCGTGTGCTTGGCCGGTGAGCGCGTTCCTGTAAGACGTAAAGTCGCAAGCTAGCGCGAGGACGCGCTCTTTGAAAGGAGGGAGTAGTGTAACGACCCTGTGTTTATAAGCGCGGAAATCGACTCTGCCGCTCGAGCATGCTTTTGCGGCACAGTCGATAGCGCGCCGGACCTCGGGCTAGGAGGTCGAGGGTTCGAGACCTGCTCCCTGCCTGTTTCATTACAGTATGTATAAAAGGCATATGTATGCGTTGTCTACTATTTTGGTTTCTTTAAAACAATTGCTGGAGTTCAGAGGTTTGATGTGATTAATGGGTGACTAGGTGCATAGTCAAATAAATATGCTTATTCATTCATGATTATGGCTACATTTTGCAATGAGTTAATCTGGCTTTGAATCTGCAACAGAACATGTCAACTAGTTAGTTCTGAATTGCTTTAATACAGCAGTGCATTCTGACACCATAAATTGAAATAGATTTCACCTTGTTCAAAAATGAACAAAGGGATCACATTTAGAATACAGGCATGTTGCTAATATCGTAGGTAGGGTGCTAGCTAGTTTCTTAGCAAAAAAACGAGCGTAGTATTCATGGAACATTGTAAATATCTGACTGCTACTAGGATAGTATTCCACACAAGACCAAATGCATAAATAAGACATTAGTTAACGATCCAACCCTTTTTCTCAATTTTCACCTAAAATGACATACCCAAATCTAACTGCCTGTAGCTCAGGACTAGGGGTGCACATATTGTAATTGGACAATATTAGCTAAAAATGCCAACATCGGTATCAGCCCGATTTCTAGTTTAATGCCAATGTTAAAAACTGATGTCAACGCTACCTTGCATATACCTATATAAACGTAGGCACATGACGTTATGATGGCACGTAAAATTTGGCGCTACACGTGCAACACAGCATTCCTAACCTAGCCCACAATGTCTGCTGTGTGGATCGAGCGAGCAGTCAATAAGTCGAGCAGTCATTTGAAAGTGTAAGAATTTCAGCGAGACAACTCCAAGGCGAAAATCATTAAAGCCACGATAATGGAATTCATTGCCCTTGACAATCAACCGTTCACTGTCATGGGTGATGTTGGCTTTTGCCGACTGGTCGAGCACGGTACACACTACCAAGTGGCTAGTTTTCAAATGTTGCCCTACCGGAGTTGCACAGTAATGGCGTCACTGCTATTAGCTTCACGACATACATACTATGGAATGCCGTTTGGGTCTTTGCGTGTCAAAAAATATACAGTAACACTGTCAAAGCAGTATTAAAAAAAGTCTGCAAACAAGCAAACACCGGCCACGAACGATGTGTTTACAATACCGCGTTAGTAATAAAGCATAATTTGTTCGACCGCAACTTGTGGGGTAGCTAGCTTTAACTTGGTACCTAGCTAGCACCAATTCAACCAGCCTGAAAACAATGACCAGTAGAAACGGCAGTCATTTTCATTATTCTTAGCAATGATTTAGGAATTCTTGTAAGTATTAGCTAGGTTGCCGCTTGTTGTTCGCCTATTGAAATTGAACTTCAGTTCATGAAAATACATAGCCAGCTACTTAACCCTGTTGCCCAAAGATAACGTTATAAGCAGCGCCAGCTAGCTTCATCTGGCTAGTCAGGCTTGACCGGACCGGGTTATGAAGCTAGCCACAATAAGGATTAGGCACAATAGTGGAATTTGCGGTTTGCATTCAAAATAAGTGTAATTGACAGTGATGCAAATGAATACGAATAGTAGAATTATGCCATGCTTTTATGTTGAAGGCTACCCGGAAAGTCCACTATTGTGGCTAATCCTTATTGTGGCTAACTTCAGATAGGTCCGACTGTAATATTCATATGTGTAAACATACTGAATTATAATTGGATGCATTTTACCGCCATATCATACTGTGCTATGATTGGTTAAGACCACCCAAATGATTAGGTCATGGTCAGTTTGATCCTGGTTGGCGATACGTGAACATGCCAGTTATAGCTAGCTAATAAATAGCTACGTTAAGAAATATCCTGTAGTACTGCATTTTATTATTTTGTACAAAGCGTGCAAAACAAGACACCGACCACCATTAATCAAATAAGAACTTGTTGTGTATTGATATTCTAGTTTTGTCCCTTTAGGGCACTTGTAACCCCCCTTGCTTACCTACGTTGAAATGCTTTTAATGTTCTTCCTGTGAAACGCATTAAACAATGCCCACGTTAATTTCTACTCCCGTCTCATGTCCTGTCCTTATATTAGTTGTATAAGTAATACAGTGTGCTATACAACAAAACTCTTATAAATTAGGGCTATTTTTAGATGATGCTAACTATAGCTACAGTACTGAAACAGAGTCTTTTTGCTATGTTTTGGGGGCTTTTTTTATGACCAGCACTGTAACATTAGGTGCGAGACAATTTTACCAGCATCATAGCATACGTATCGATGAATCATTGTGACATGAAATACAAGTGATAGTGTAAAATGTATGTCACAACGATTCATCGATACGTATGCTATGATGCTGGTAAAGTTGTCTCGCGCACCTACAGTGCTGGTCATAAAAAAAGCAAGCTCATGGATGCAAACAATGTAGTTCTTCCCCGTTTTGAAGTGGTTCTAAAATCACATATTGGAAAACGATTAGATCCATTTTCGTGTTCCACTGCTAGGTGTCATGGGTATTATGACGCGTCCACTGTAGGGCTCAGTCCAAAATAGTTTGTTGAAATGCTTTTACGTTGCGCTTTAAAATCCACGTCTTGGCTAGCTGGCTAACGTTAGCTAACTTATGAATTCATGAAACGTTTGATACTGATTCGTGTGCCCCTCCAGCAGCGATAGCAATATTACAGCTAGCATCTATTGAATAATTATGGTGCCAATCGTATGTCTATCTCAATGTCAATTTTCCAACTTACGTTACTAGACTATATTTCCAGCCTTGCTTTATTGCCATACTGCCAGTGTATAAATAACTTTGAAATTGAATCCAGGCCTCCATTGTTTCAGCCACCCTCCACTCCCCCTTTCTTCCTGCTAACATTACTCACCCCGGTTACCACTTTCAAGTTACATTTGGCATAACGTTACAATTTCGCATGCACAATTGCATTTTAATCACAGATCTTTCTGTTCTGTCTCTTAAATGCAGGAAATGGAGAGAAGATTAGAAAAGTTTAGGATCAGCCAGAAAGAGAAGTGAGTCAAATGCTGACACTGTTGGCCCTCGGTTTTATTTTTTTCCTTTCAATTAAGTCCTAGACAACCAGGTGAGGGGAGTTCCTTACTAATTAGTGACCTTAATTCATCAATGAAGTACAAGAAGCAAAACCCCACTGACACTCAGCTCTCCATGGAATGAGTTTGACACGTGCATTACTCAAACAAGTCATAGGGCAAACATTTTTGATAATGGACAGGCATTTAGGAAAATAGTCTCTTAATTAAAGCCATTTGCATTTCATAACCTTAACATTACTCAAAACATCTGTCCACCTCACAAGCACTAAGCATTTTCTCTTAAATACTTCCATTGACCTCCCCTCATCTCCCACTGGTACAGCCACATTCATAGTCCCCTCTCCTACTCACAGCCTTCTCACTGAAATCACCATTCACACTAGTTTGTTGTTTTGCTCCCAGACTGTCCAGTAATAATTCTACACAGTCACCATTGAAGACGGCCATCGTGATCCAGGACGACTCCCCCCACGCAGCGCCTCCGCCCCAGATCCGCATTCTGAAGAGGCCCTCCAGTAACGGGTTGCCCCAGGGCCAGAACCGTCCCGCGCCACAGGTCAAGTCCCTGGCCCAGCGGGAGGAGGCATACGCGGAGGCCAGGAAGAGAATACTAGGCAGCGCCAGCCGTGAAGAGTGGCCTCAGGAAAAGCTGAATGCAGACGGGTAAATAAATACCTTATGCAGGCTGTTACCAGTTGACAGTGCAGGGCGAAATGGTGTCCACTGCACAGCTGCCATGATACAATTGTTAATCTCAAGTATAGGCCTACTGTATGTGTGTATACATGTGGCTGTTCGGATCGGACATCAATCTCTGATTCTGTAAACTTGAGTAAACAAAGTCTGGGTATCTTGTCATTTATCTGCTACATATATTTTGGAAGCCCAACTTTGACTAAAGCAATATTTTTGTAGATGATCACATAATTTATACTGTACATAAGCACCACTGTTTTTGGTCTTCTCCGTACCTCCAGACCAGGGCTTACAAATTCCACCACACCCCCAGAGGACCAATCAAAAAAATCATGCTGTCTGCCAACCAGCATGCCTAGATGGCACACAAACCTTTCACCAAAACAGATAAGTGGAATAGGGGCCATCCTGACATGGGGAGAGTAATTAAGAGGAAGATGAAATGGCTGGGCACCCTCTAAGGGGTTATAGTAGGGTGTAAAAAAATACAAAAGGCCTCCAATTCTATGGGATGTGCTGTGAATCTAAATGCATATGTTCTCCCCTCATGGCTCATCCATTACATATATATATACACATACATACACACACTGTCAACTGCGTTCATTTCATCTAATGTACTTCACTGAAGTAGGAACTTGGGTGCAATGTCAGACTGTATTTTGGGGAGGGATCGAGTGCAAAAAAACTGATGTCCATAAAAGCTTTCGTGAGCACCTACTTTAAACTTAATGCTACACCGATATCTGAACGTGTGCCCAAATGTTAAACTAATGTATGTTTGGAATGAAAGGAATCCATGAGCGTCAGCCCAAGTCTGTCAGGTGGACAGCCTCTGGCCTCTTCAGTATGCCATGATGATATTTGAATGGAGGAATATCAGCACACTATTCCAAAGAACTCAGGGGAGTCCAGTTGCCTCTTTAGCAGCCACATTACTGCTGCAGATAGAAATGTGAAAAAGTATTTGCCCCCTTTCTGATGCTCTATTCAAAAGTAGAGCAAATTAAAGGGGAAAATACTTTTTCATAGTACTGTATCAACCATTCACCTAGTGTTCAGTAACATCGCCTCCCAACTGACAATTCAGTTTTCATCCGATGTTGGTTGTGAAAACTTTACATGCCAGAGGGTAACCCTGGATATTAAGGTTTTTCTGAAAGTCCTCTGTCTGCACTAAGAGGGATAGACAGGATCAACAGGGTTTGTGAAGCTCTGAGTGAGAACAAAACTGCCTGTAAATTTTTAATTTTAATTAAAATGATTTATATAATAATCTACTGCTTTTCTTTATATCTCAAAATGACCATGACAGTTTAAAGTGATATTGATTTCACCACAGAAATGATACGTATATCATCCACATTTGTTGTCCATTGGAGTCCCCTATTGAACATATTAATGGGATCAAATTAGCTCTCTTGTAAACATTTCACTTTTCTCTATTGTGTTGCAACCACCTACCTCTGAGAAACATAAATACAACCTGACAAGAACATTTAAAAAATAGTTTTATTCCTAATACTATTGAACATTTGAGCTTTTCATAATCTTATATCACTGGCTGGTATTTTTTATTTTTTTTATTTAACTTGGCAAATCAGTTAAGAACAAATTCTAATTTACAATGATGGCCTACCCCGGACGACGCTGGGCCAATTGTGCGCCGCCCTATGGGACTCCCAATCACGGCCAGTTGTGATACAGCCTGGAATCGAACCAGGGTCTGTAGTGACACCTAACGCTGAGACGCAGTGCCTTGCACCACTCGGCAGTCCAGTGGCACAGTATTGTACTTCACACTGCTGTTGAAAAGGAAAAATGTGTGAAACAGACTTCAGAGGTTTGTTCACTGTCCTCACTGCGACATTGTGGATGTGGCTCAGATCCTAGGCACTCTTTGGCTGGGGAAATATTGAGAGAGTTCGATTAAAATTAACCACGGTTCACCGGTCTATGGCCTGTGATGTAAATGGGCGAAAGCGTTGAGGGAGGAGCGCTTTTATCAAATTGAAGAGTAATCTGCACCGCTCGGTCATGTCAACAATGGAGCATGGTTTATCGATAAAATGTTAGAATTTTCGAACGTTCATTGGGAAGACAGAAAGCGTTAATCTAAAGCAATCACTTTTACATGTGAACACAGAATCCTACTCATTACTTCACGTGCTTCACCTACGTCACTTTTGTTTTGAGCCGACTTCGCCATCGGACAGAGTTGGGCACTTGGCTGACTCATGCCCGGGAGGCAGCACGGTTCCAAAACTAATGCTATCGGTTTAGACTCCTCCCACCGACACAACCTGGGCCAGATAATCGAATCTCTCAATATTGTGCAATGGGAGGAGAGGCTGATGCTAGCTCAGGCCAATGACTGTGCACTGGGGCGGGACTAGTGGTTGGTCCAGGGGGGGCCAGGAGGGAGAGTCTGACAGGAGGACGTCTAGGCGCTTGTACTGCTTCTTGGACTGGCGCCTCCCTCGGAGCAGACGCAGGCAGTTCAGCATACCTCGGTCTATCAGCATCTACAGGAGAGCCAGTAGGATAGTCACACAGTCATTGAGTACGTTTAAATGCATAGTAATAATTTGATATTAAACTGATTATGGCAGTATGCAGATTATGCAATAGTCATGTAAACACCTTACTCTGCTTATCTTAATTGGCTTATGGTCAAGTTCAAAGTAAGCATATGGGGCCTCTTATCAACCATGCGTTGGCACAAATCTGCGTAAACCATGTCTGGGATCATTTCCACACAAAATGTGATTTATCAATATGAACATTTGCTTGAGTGCATACATTTCACGCACAGCCATGCGTAGGCACAGTGCCAAGTGGTGGAATAAGGGAACTATTTGTCAAGCGTAGAATGTGGAAAATGTGTGAAATTGTGAGTAATAATATACATTTTTTCTACTTCATTGCATTTTCATTGTGAATTCATGCAACATACTGTATCTTGTCAGGCTATATCACATAATTTGACCACAGTGAATTTGCTACGATAATAATTAGGGCTGAACCCAAATAGTCGACTGGTCAGTCGACCAAGCAAATCTTATTTTTTTCATGGCACACGAGAGACCTGTCTTATTTGCGCCCATCTTAGTGAACTACTCCATAGCGGAGACTGAGACAAAGGCTCTGCATGGTCAATCTGACATCTGCAGTGGCCGTACAGCATTTACTGTGATGAGGCCTCCGCAGAAGTCTGAGCAAACATACATTTTGCACATCGCGGAGTAGAGCTATTGTCAAAGAAGTGAGTTCGTGTTCATACAGGACCTCCCGCACCACACCTACCATCAACCAATCATGTCAATGCGGAGCTATAAGGAGCCCTCCACCTTGATTTGACCTCCAGAGGTTCTGCAATTGCGTCACACCCTCCATACGAAGCCACCAACCATATTTACGTCTCAAGCATAAATTGTCTTTAATCCATTGTGGAGGCCACGGGGATGGCACAGTACAAGAAGAAGTGTAGTGTGGCTAAAATGCACCTCTCTCTCCAGAATGCGCGCTCTCCCGCCAATTTGTGTACATTCATTGTTTCATAACATCATTGTGTGAATTGTTTGCGTCTATCAATTCCCCATTACATATCACCAGTAGTACATTTACCGTTAATTCCTAATCTGTGTTTGTTTGGTTACGGTAATTTCTGTTAATGCATTCAATATATTATTATATCGTTTGCAGAGTACACAAGCTATGCTACACTTTTGAGAAACAAGTCAATTTAGTCAGTCTTTTGTTTGGAGCGCTCCTGTCAATGTTGAGTAAGGACGTTCACAATTAGGTAGAAGTAGGCCTATATGCGCGCAAATGTATGCATATAAATGTTTCCATTTGGGGATCTGATAGTATTTCTGATTGGCTTAACGCACTACCACTAATGAGGTGTGGAGCTTTTCAAAGTAGGCTAATGTTTTCTTCACCTCAAATGGCAAGCAAACAAAGTCTGTTTTTACATCCATTGAGAATGACAATAGTTCCTCAATGTATTTGAAAAATCTTTACAGTTCTCTCCTATTCGATAACCACTCAGCGTGAAAGGGAAAAATGTAATTCTCTGATCCTTCGGCCCAAGATAGTTGAAACAACGTTTCAAGTTCGTTGCAGACAGGGCCATGCATAGCCAATGTGATTTATAGGATATTTATTTTTATCAGGATATTTTCTACTTGCAGACTGCAATGGTCTTATTTGTTTGCTTTATAGGCAATTTTTAGATAGTTGGCAATAGAAGTTACTTTTTAGGTTTATCATTATCATTTAGATAACCACATGACAATGATTTTAAGATGCGAAGACGTTATAAATTTAAATTAAACTGTGCACATGAAAACCATAACTGGCAAGATAAATTGGCATTTCACATGAGAAGAAACGTTGCTGAATACCTTGTGTAGCCTATAGAGCCCCACAGTGGAGGTGTGTGTCCTAATACGCATAAAACCTAGCTGTCAAACAGGGAAATGGTTCTAATTGTTTATCCACCATTAATTTTTCCCATAGAGGATTTTTAGAAAGACTTAAAATAAGGGCTGTGTTTCGTGTAGGCTCACCATGGCAGTATCTATCTACTTATGTCAATATATTTGGCTCTATTTACATTCAGATTCGAAAATACTAATGAGCATCAAAGTAAACAAAAATACATAACTTGCACAAGACCATTCACAGAATTGTCAATTTAAAGACATTTTGCCAATTTATTAATTACTACATTTAGCTAACATTAGATAGTTAATCCAGAGATTCTTACATTTTCCTCGATTCGGCAGTCTCGTCCAGACCAACATGGCATTTGTAGTTCTTTATGATAGCCAAATTAGCATTTCATTTTTGGGGGGGCCAAGTATAACTGATCAAATTATTAAAAAGACAAGCATTGTAATTTTGAACTCCATAAAGTGAGTGTGGAAGAAGTTAAATTGTTTATCTAGCAACAATGACAAGCCACCGGGATCTAACAACTTGGATGGAAAATTACTGAGGATAATAGCGGCTGACATTGCCACTCCTATTTGCCATATCTTCAATCTAAGCCTATAAGAAAGTGTGTCCTTAGGCCTGGATGGGAGCAAAAGTAATTCCGATAACCATGAATAGTAAAGCCCCCTTTACTGGCTCAAATAGGCGACCAATAAGCCTTTTACCAACCCTTAATAAACTTTTGGGGAAAATGGTGTTTGACCAGACACAATACTATTTTACTGTAAACAAATTGACAGACTTTCAGCACGCTTATATGGAGGACACTCAACAAGCACAGCGCTTACACAAATGACTGATGATTGGCTGAGAGAAAGATTGAGGGAGCTTTTTTGTTAGACTTCAGTGCGGCTTTTGACATTATCGATCATAGTCTGCTGATGGAAAAGCATATGTTTTATGGCTTTACACCCCCTGCTAAATTGTGGATAAAGAGTTACTTGTCTAACAGAACACAGAGGGTGTTCTTTAATGGAAGCATCTCCAACATAATCCTGGTAGAATCAGGCCCCTTACTTTTTCAATCTTTACTAATGACATGCAACTGGCCTTGAGTAAAGCCAGTGTGTCTACGTATGCGGATGACTCAACACTATGCACGTCATCTACTACAGCGAGTGAAATCATGGCAACATTTAACAAAAAGCTGCAGTTAGTTTCAGAATTGGTGGCAAGGAATACATTTGTCCTAAATATTTCCAACGAAAAGCATTGTATTTGGGACAAATCATTCACTAAAACCTAAATCTTATAATAAATGTGGTAATTTAGGAGGTTGAGGTGACTAAACTGCTTGGAGTAACCTTGGATTGTAAACTGTCATGGTCAAAACATATTGATACAACAGTATCTTAGATGTGGAGAAGTCTGTCCATAATAAAGCGCTGCTCTGCCTTCTTAACAACACTATAAACAAGGCAGGTCCTACAGGCCCTAGTTTTGTCACACCTGGACTACTGTTCAGTAGTGTGGTCAGGTGCCACAAAGAGGGACTTAGGAAAAGTACACAGGGAGCTAACATTAATGATACGCATGTCAATCTATCATGGCTCAAAGTGGAAGAGAGATGGACTTCGTCACTACTTGTTTTTGTAAGACGTGTTGACAAGCTGAATGTACCGAGCTGTTTGTTTAAACTACTAGCACACAGCTCGGACACCCATGCATACCACACAAGACATGCCACCAGAGGTCTCTTCACAATCCCCAAGTCCAGAACAGACTATGGGGGGCACACAGTGCGACATGGAACTCTATTCCACATCAGGTAACTGATGCAAGCAGTAGAATCAGATTATGGAACACCTTATGGAACAACGGGGACTGTGAAGATACACACAGGTACGGACACACGCATACGCACACAAGCACTAGCACACACTCTACACACACATACATTGTAGATATGTAGTGGTGTAATAATGTTATATGATGTAAGTGCCTTAATGTGTTTGGACCCCTGGAAGAGTACCTAATGGGGGATCCCTAATAAATACAAAAATGTAATGTCATGTTGTATTTTAAATTGTATATAACTTCCTTAATGTTGCTGGGTCATTTGTGTCTTATTTCATCAAACAGTATGCTTAAAGCATCAGACAAGCTCAATGCATATATAGTTGATTCTATTAAATACATAGCTTGTGTCTATATGGAAAAATTATATATATTTTTCAAACAATCAAATGTTCAAAAGAATTTTAGTTGGACAGCCCTAATAAGAATAATCCATATAAAGTACAGTAATTTGTTCAATTAGAGGCACGTGTGAAAATGAAATCGTTGTTGAAATACTATAAAAGACTGCGATAATGGGAAATTGAATTAGAGATTTGGCACACACTGCATTGCGCAGAGAGTGCGTTTTTTGGAGACGGGTGGGATTTTTTTGTGCAGAATATACAGATCGGCTCATCAGATATCGTTTTCCAAAACCACATCACACTTTTTCCTATGTTATGAACATTCTCAATTCTGTTCTTAAGTAGTATTTTAGTATTTTATTTTTTCCAGTCCAGTGACTGCTTTGAAAGGACAGCTGACAACATAGGAAAGTCTGTGTGACAGCTTGGAGAGACAGCTGACCGGAGGGAATAGACCCCACTGGGGCTGTCATGGGCTAGGTACCCATGTTGGCAGTCTCCGACGCTGTTTCAGTATGTTGGAGACACCCGCTAAGTGCTACTGAAAGTCAACAAAGGAACATACCCCTAGAGCCTGCAAGAGCTGGGGCGCAAGATGGCTCAACGACTGATCACACGGCTACGGACCCAGGAACGGAAACGACTACGAGTAGGAACACAGCACATGAGACAACCATAACAGCAGCAGGACACACACTTCAGGTGTGCAGCTGTGGTTGGGAGAGAGTAACATCGGCAAGGGGGTTAAGGATCCATCAAGGGAGGAAAAGGTGCTTGGGAGAGCAGAGACAGGGACCTCGCATTGACCAGTACTTCTTACGAAGCAGCCAGTCAAAACAGTCGAATGAAGCACAGCGACGGGACGCAAACCAAAGTTCGCAGAGCATCAGCACCCCTGTAACGGAGGAGGATAACACAAGCACAGAAATGCCGGTGGATGAACTCACCCAACCACAGAGACCTCTAAAACAGGAAAAGATCAAAGGGCACAGACCGGGTGTGAAGTGGCCCAAAGCTGTTGAAAAGAGAGAGTGGGAAACAATCAACAACGACCTGACAAAAATCTTGGAACAGGTAGGAACAGCAGAGAAAAAGCTTGAAAGGATGGGAGACATTATCTACCACTACGGAGAAGAGCGCTTTGGAGTAAACGAAAGGAGAAGTGGCAAGACACCACCCGCGCCAGTCAAATCTAGGAGGCAGCAAGAGATCGAGATACTTGTCAGAGAGAGAAGGCAGCTGAGAAAGCAGTGGAAGAAGGCCTCTGATGCAGAGAGAGAAGGTCTCATGCTACTCCAAGCAGACATCAAATGTCGGCTGGCAACCTTGCGAAGAGCGGAAAACTTAAGGAAACTTCGTAGGAAGAAGGAACACTCAAGAACACGGTTCTATAAAAACCCCTTTAAGTTTGTCAAAGACCTCTTCGCAAAGGAAAAGTGCGGAATCCTAAAAACTCAAAAGCCAGAACTGGAAGAACATCTGGAAAAGGTCCACCAGGACACGAAAAGGCATGAGCAGATAATCATCCCACATGACATCCCACCTATTCAACCACCAGAATTCAATCTGGACACTGACCCTCCAAAATGGAAGGAAGTAGAGAACGTTGTCACGACGAGCAAGAGCGGCCTCGGCTCCTGGGCCTAATGGAATACCATACAAGCTCTACAAGAACGCCCCGGATGTTCTACGCTTTCTTTGGAGGCTCATGAGGATAGTGTGGCAGAAGGAAATAATACCAAAAGCATGGCGAAGGGCTGGTGGTGTGCTAATCCCGAAAGAGAAGGATGCGACAGACATCAGTCAATTCCGACCAATCTCCCTTCTCAACGTCGAAGGGAAGATCTTTTTCAGTATAATAGCACAGAGGCTGTCCACTTACCTGGAAAGGAACAAGTACATTGATACATCTGTACAGAAAGCAGGCATTCCTGGTTTCTCTGGTTGCCTGTAACATACTAGTATGATTTGGCACCAGATCCAAACAGCTAAGAAGGACAAGAGAGACCTCTATGTCATCTTCCTCGACCTGGCCAATGCCTTTGGCTCAGTTCCCCATGAACTCCTCTGGGAATCCTTCAACATTTTCCACGTACCAGAACCCATCACTACACTGGTAAAGGCCTATTTCCAAGACCTGCAATTGTGTTTCACAACACCTGACTTCACAACAACATGGCAGCGCTTGGAAGTAGGCATAATGGCAGGCTGTACAATTTCACCTCTGGCCTTCACTATGGCCATGGAAGTCATCATCAGGGCATCGAGATGGGTGGTCGGCGGTGAGAGAACTAAGGAAGGGCTCCGTCTCCCACCTATCCGAGCGTACATGGATGACATGACTACACTGACCACCACTGCAGCATGCACCAGGCGGCTACTTGCAAAACTGCAGGATAACACCAAGTGGGCCCGGATGAAAATCAAGCCAAGCAAATCTCGAAGCATCTCCATAGTCAAGGGACAGCTTAAAGATGTGAGGTTCTGCATTGGAGATGACCCGATACCAACGGTGTCTGAGCAACCCGTCAAGAGCCTGGGTAGATGGTACAACGAAAGCCTCCGGGATAAAGATCAAGTGCAGCAAGTAATGCAGGACATCGCCGACGGTCTTGAGAACATCAACAAGACCCTACTGCCTGGGAAGCTCAAGCTTTGGTGCCTACAGTTTGGACTTCTTCCCCGGGTAATGTGGCCACTCACCTTCTATGAGGTCACAATAACAACAGTGGAGAAGATGGAGCGAACCATTACCTCATACGTGAAGAAATGGCTGGGTGTCCCACGATGCCTGAGTAACATCGGCCTCTATGGCAAAGGGGTCCTTGAACTACCTCTTACAAGTCTAACGGAGGAGTACAAGTGCTCTAAAGTAAGACTTCAGATGACATTGAAGGACTCCAAAGACCAGACCATTAGCAAGGCTGCACCTCCCCTACAAACTGGACGGAAATGGACATCATCCAAGGCTGTGCAGCAAGCAACATCAGCCCTGAGACACCAAGACATTGTGGGGAATATCCAGCATGGAAGAGGAGGCTTTGGCCTGGCAGAAAGCAAACCAACGTTCCATAAGGCAACAACATCTGAACGCAGGAAGCTGGTGGTCGAGGAGATGCGCAGACAGGAGGAGACTGCAAGAAGTGCAAAGGCTGTCTCTCTTGCTAAACAAGGGCAATGGACGCAGTGGGAAGGCCTGGAGAGGAGAAAGATCAACTGGAGTGAGCTTTGGCAAATGGAGGCAAGCAACATCAGCTTCATCATAAGAGCTGTTTATGATGTGCTTCCATCACCAAAAAACCTACATCAATGGTATGGCGAGGACCCGACCTGCCCCCTCTGCCCAGCTCCAGCGACTCTCAGGCATATAATGACAGGTTGCAAGACCAGCCTCTCACAAGGCCGCTACACCTGGAGGCACAATCAGGTCCTCAAGAGCCTGGCTGCAGCACTTGAGACCAAGAGAAGTGCAACCAATTCATTACCTCCAAAAGCAAGCAATCCCGTCAAAACAACAACATTCATCCGGGAGGGACAGAAAAGGCCCAAGCATCCTCCTACGAAGCCAGAAACTGGACACCTAGCCATGGCCCGGGACTGGAAGATGCTTGTCGATATTGGCCAGCAACTCATTTTTCACCTGAGATTGCTTCTACCAACCTTAGGCCAGACATGGTACTCTGGTCCCCTTCATGAAAGGCTGTGTACATCATAGAGCTCACAGTCCCGTGGGAAAACTCTGTTGAAGAGGCCTACGAGCGTAAGAAACTGCGTTACACAGAGTTGGCAGCAGACGCAACTCAGCAAGGCTGGAATGCAAAAGTCCGGCCAGTTGAAGTGGGATGCAGAGGATTCGTGGCTTCTTCCACCATCAGGTTGCTGAAAGAACTTGGAATCCATGGACAGGCTCTGCGGCAGACCGTCAGAGCAGTTTCTCAAGCAGCTGAAAGAGGCAGCCAGTGGATCTGGATCATACGGAAGGACCCTTGCTGGGCTATAACTTCATGACCCCCCACCCCCACCTGAGAACCCAATTCAGATCTGAGGTATGCGGTCAGCTGTAGGGCTGGCTCAGGGAAGAGGACGCCCCTGCCTTGCATAGTCCCGTGGGAAATCTTAATTGGACATGGGACACAAGCTAAGGCTTGATCACCCTTTAGCTGGCCACCTTTGATGAGGGTGTTTAGTGATTAAAGGCCGAAACACCACTGATTCGAAGGCACACTACTGAGGATGTGTCCCAAAATTGACATCTTAACCCAGTCTAAGAAATAAACCTCCCATGCCACTCCTGTTTTATACACTTCCGGCGCCGACAGAGATGGCTGCCTCGCTTCGCGTTCCTAGGAAACTATGCAGTATTTTGTTTTTTTACGTGTTATTTCTTACATTGGTACCCCAGGTAATCTTAGGTTTCATTACACACAGTCGGGAGGAACTACTGAATATAAGAGCAACGTCAACTCACTATCATTACGACCAGGAATATGACTCTCCCGAAGCGGATCCTGTGTTTTGCCTTCCACCCAGTACAATGGATCAGATCCCAGTCGGCGACCCTAAACAACGACGCCGTAAAAGGGGCAAACGAAGCGGTCTTCTGGTCATGCTTCGGAGACGGGCACATCGCGCTCCACTCCCTAGCATACTACTCTCCAATGTCCAGTCTCTTGACAACAAGGTTGATGAAATCCGAGCAAGGGTAGCATTCCAGAGAGACATCAGAGACTGTAACGTTCTTTGCTTCACGGAAACATGGCT
This sequence comes from Salvelinus namaycush, assembly GCF_016432855.1. Lineage (NCBI taxonomy): Eukaryota > Metazoa > Chordata > Actinopteri > Salmoniformes > Salmonidae > Salvelinus > Salvelinus namaycush. The sequence continues at coordinate 25,913,875 of NC_052322.1, forward strand.
CACTCGAGAGACGCTAACGGAGTCGGTGCAGCCAGCTGGTTTCTTCATGCATCGCACCGACAGAAACAAACATCTTTCTGGTAAGAAGAGGGGCGGGGGGGTATGCCTTATGATTAACGAGACGTAGTGTGATCATAACAACATACAGGAACTCAAGTCATTCTGTTCACCTGACTTAGAATTCCTCACAATCAAATGGTCGACCGCATTATCTACCAAGGGAATTCTCTTCGATTATAATCACAGCCGTATATATTCCCCCCAAGCAGACACATCGATGGCCCTGAACGAACTTTATCTGACTATGTAAACTGGAAAACACACACCCTGAGGCTGCATTGATCGTAGCTGGGGATTTTAACAAGGCTAATCTGAAAACAAAACTCCCTAAATTCTATCAGCATATCGATTGTGCTACCAGGGCTGTCAAAACCCTGGATCATTGTTATTCTAACTTCCGCGACGCATATAAGGCCCTCCCCCGCCCCCTTTCGGAAAAGCTGACCACGACTCCATTTTGTTGCTTCCAGCCTACAAACAGAAACTAAAACAAGAAGCTCCAGCGCTCAGGTCTGTTCAACGCTGGTCCGACCAATCTGACTCCACGCTTCAAGACTGCTTCGATCGCAACGTGGATTGGGATATGTTCCGCATTGCATCCAACAACAACATTGACGAATACGCTGATTCGGTGAGCGAGTTCATTAGAAAGTGCATCGGCGACATAATACCCACAGCAACGATTAAAACATTCCCAAACCAGAAACTGTGGATTGATGGCAGCATTCGCGTGAAACTGAAAGCGCGAACCACAGCTTTTATCCAGGGCAAGGTGACCGGAAACATGACCGAATACAAACAGTGTAGCTATTCCCTCCGCAAGGCAATCAAACAAGCTAAGTGCCAGTATAGAGACAAAGTAGAGTCGCAATTCAACAGCTCAGACACAAGAGGTATGTGGCAGGGTCTACAGTCAATCACGGATTACAAAAAGAAAACCAGCCCCGTCGCGGACCAGGATGTCTTGCTCCCAGACAGACTAAATAACTTTTTTGCTCGCTTTGAGGACAATACAGTGCCACTGACACGGCCCGCTACCAAAACCTGCGGGCTCTCCTTCACTGCAGCCGAGGTGAGTAAAACATTTAAATGTGTTAACCCTCGCAAGGCTGCAGGCCCAGACGGCATTCCCAGCCGCGTCCTCAGAGCATGCGCAGACCAGCTGGCTGGTGTGTTTACGGACATATTCAATCAATCCTTATCCCAGTCTGCTGTTCCCACATGCTTCAAGAGGGCCACCATTGTTCCTGTTCCCAAGAAAGCTAAGGTAACTGAGCTAAACGACTACCGCCCCGTAGCACTCACTTCCGTCATCATGAAGTGCTTTGGGAGACTAGTCAAGGACCATATAACCTCCACCCTACCTGACACCCTAGACCCACTCCAATTTGCTTACCGACCCAATAGGTCCACAGACGACGCAATCGCAACCACACTGCACACTGCCCTAACCCATCTGGACAAGAGGAATACCTATGTGAGAATGCTGTTCATCGACTACAGCTCAGCATTTAACACCATAGTACCCTCCAAACTTGTCATCAAGCTCGAGACCCTGGGTCTCGACCCCACCCTGTGCAACTGGGTCCTGGACTTCCTGACGGGCCGCCCCCAGGTGGTGAGGGTAGGTAACAACATCTCCACCCCGCTGATCCTCAACACTGGGGCCCCACAAGGGTGCGTTCTGAGCCCTCTCCTGTACTCCCTGTTCACCCACGACTGCGTGGCCATGCACGCCTCCAACTCAATCATCAAGTTTGCGGACGACACTACAGTGATAGGCTTGATTACCAACAAAGACGAGACGGCCTACAGGGAGGAGGTGAAGGCCCTCGGAGTGTGGTGTCAGGAAAATAACCTCACACTCAACGTCAACAAAACAAAGGAGATGATTGTGGACTTCAGGAAACAGCAGAGGGAGCACCCCCCTATCCACATCGACGGGTCAGTAGTGGAGAAGGTGGAAAGTTTTAAGTTCCTCGGTGTACACATCACGGACAAACTGAATTGGTCCACCCACACAGACAGCGTTGTGAAGAAGGCGCAGCAGCGCCTCTTCAACCTCAGGAGGCTGAAGAAATTCGGCTTGTCACCAAAAGCACTCACAAACTTCTACAGATGCACAATCGAGAGCATCCTGTCGGGCTGTATCACCGCCTGGTACGGCAACTGCTCCGCCCACAACCGTAAGGCTCTCCAGAGGGTAGTGAGGTCTGCACAACGCATCACCGGGGGCAAACTACCTGCCCTCCAGGACACCTACACCACCCGATGTCACAGGAAGGCCATAAAGATCATCAAGGACAACAACCACCCGAGCCACTGCCTGTTCACCCCGCTATCATCCAGAAGGCGAGGTCAGTACAGGTGCATCAAAGCAGGGACCGAGAGACTGAAAAACAGCTTCTATCTCAAGGCCATCAGACTGTTAAACAGCCACCACTAACATTTAGTGGCCGCTGCCAACATACTGACTCAACTCCAGCCACTTTAATAATGGGAATTGATGGACATTTATGTAAAAATGTATCACTAGCCACTTTAAACAATGCCACTTAATATAATGTTTACATACCCTACATTACTCATCTCATATGTATATGTATATACTGTACTCTATATCATCTACTGCATCTTGCCATCTTTATGTAATACATGTATCACTAGCCACTTTAAACTATGCCACTTTATGTTTACATACCCTACATTACTCATCTCATATGTATATACTGTACTCTATACCATCTACTGCATCTTGCCTATGCCGTTCTGTACCATCACTCATTCATATATCTTTATGTACATATTCTTTATCCCTTTACACTTGTGTGTATAAGGTAGTAGTTGTGGAATTGTTAGGTTAGATTACTCGTTGGTTATTACTGCATTGTCGGAACTAGAAGCACAAGCATTTCGCTACACTCGCATTAACATCTGTTAACCATGTGTATGTGACAAATAAAATTTGATTTGATTTTTGATTTGTCAACATCACGGCAAATCTCATGTGAGTGCATACCATCTATTGGCACAATGGACAGTTTTAACATCTCGCCCCGTGTTTTAGGATTAGGATTCTTCTTCTTAGAATAGTTTCTACGCAATATTGATAAATGAGGCCCCTGGTTTTCTAAGCAAATTTCTAATTATTAGGACAAGTAAACACCTTAAATCGGTCTTGCTGCGGTGTATTTGGTCTGCGCATGTGCTAGCTCCAGCCGAGTGAGCCTCCCACTTTTGCACAAGTGAAGTGAGTTCGGAACAACTGAATGTATGCCTCTTTGAAGTAGTTTTCACATACACATTTTATATGTCCAAACTCAGAATAAAATATGCTTCCGAAAAATAACATGGTCGCTGTGGTAGAACGTTTATTTTGATTGCCGATTTTTCTGAATTTATCAGAGTGCCATCAAGTAGCCTGATTTCAGATGTGTCCATGTAAACAGGATTGTTTTGGGAAATCGTTCTTGCAAAGCATGTAAATGTTTTAATCAAACTATTATATTAATCTGACTATCCACAATAAATCGCATTATTGTGTGCATGTAACCATACTCACTAAGGGCTGAATCCTAACGTGAGATTACCTCAAGGAAGGAAGGACAATTTTTAGAACAGGGCCCTAGGGTTGGTTCTGCATACAGTACCTCCAATAGGAAGCAGAAGACAAAGTTGAGTGCGGCCAGGGCCACCAGCAGGATTTTGAAGTTCATATCAGGGATGTCGTAAAGCTTCAGCAGCTTGCGCAGGAAAGGCATGGGAGCTAGCACCAGCCAACTCATCAGAGCGAACAAGACCAGCAGCACACACACAAAAACCACTGTTAGGAGAGAGAGAAAATATGGGCATCATGTAAGAGACCTTGGCAGCTACTGTGATTATCAGAGTTCACTGCTTAAAGGGATAGTTCACTCAAATCTAAGTGTCAGATGGTTTAGTACCTCAAAATTGGTTAAGTGGATTTAAAACCACTTTTTAAATTGACCAATCAAGTAAACTATCCCTTACAGCACACTGAATGAACATCAAGGAGGGGAAAGGAGACCCAGCAACAGGTGCTTTTTTTGTGGCTTTGATTTGCAAGGCACGTTCATACAACGTTACCGAACCCCACAAAGAATGATGTGATATGTCTGGAGCCCCTTGGTTGGTGCCTCACCGTTGTAGTACAGAGGTCTCTTGTAGGGGTATCCTTTAGTCACCACCACCGCCATGATGATGTACTGGTACCCTGACAGGTCAAACACACTGGTGTCCTCAAGGTTGGGCAGGTTCGCTGCTCCTGACATTGTTGAATTCAGAGGAACAAACCTGAAAGGATGGATGAAGAGAGGAATAATTCATATTAATTTACCTAGACATTCCCCCACAATGCACTGCATTTGTTGAAAGTCATTGAGCTGCTGTGTTTTTGATACATCATTTTAAACCTCAATGTGACTGAGTCACACCCAAAACCCTTCTTATTATTCCTTTGGTCCTTCAAGGATCTATTCCAATGAGAACCCCTTAATTTCCCCTCAAAATATCAGAACATTATTCTGTGTCATTAAGAATAGGGCTGGGAATTGTCAGGGACATCACGATACTCAGGTGCTGATACAATATGTATTGAGATTTTATTGGGATTCTATGTTCCAAACATATTGCACACTATATGTCTGCTTCAGATGGACAAGAGAGAGCCATGAGAAAAAATATATATATATATATTTCCAGTCATGGAAATAAGTGCTCACCATTTTAAAAGAACATGGAGAACAAGCTATAGGATGAGTTTTGGAGCAGGTACAGCCGACTAAACTAGAGGTAGCTAACGTTAACTACCTACCAATTATTAAAACATGTTTTTTAATTATATTTTTTAGAATCGATAAGTGCAGTCAGTATCATATATAAAAATCGGCAAAAATAATATTGAGATACTGTTTCGATCCCCCATCACTAATTACTAATATTATTAGGGCTGACCACATTTAGTCGACTGGTTGATTGTTTAATTGATAGGCTGTTGGTCGACAAAGATTGTTTTTAGTCGAGCAGTGGCAAATTTATATAAAAACAATTATGGCACACGAGACAACTGTCTGATTCACGTCTGTCAGAATCCATTGCTGAGGCCACGGTGATGGCACACCAGTATCACCAGTAGAACATTTACCGTTAATTCCTAATCTACAATGTTTGTTTGGTTTATTTCTGTTAATGCATTCAATATATTATTATTAGAGTCTTACCATTGTCAGAGTGGGCACGTTGTTTGCAGAGTGCACAACCTTGGCTACAGAAAAGTTTGTTTATTTCATTCCATTTGTGATTTTATTCATTGACTTTTGTTTGGAGTGCTTTTGTTAATCTTGAGTAAGGACACGCAACTGATTACGCATATAGAAGTAGGACTAGTCTACCTGGCCTGAGTGCAAATGTAGGCCTATAAAATGTACCTATTTGGGGATCTGATACTATTTCTGATTTTCTTAACTCACCATCACTGTGAAGCTTCTCAAAGTATGTTGTTCTTCGCATCAAACATCAAGTTAACAAAGTCTGTTTTTACATCCATTGATAATGACAATCAGGGCCGGCCCTCCCATTAGGCGGCCACCTATGGCGGCACTTGAATTTGGGGCGGAATTTTGACAATTGGCTGCCACCCTCCGGCGCCCCTGATCGGCTACTACACCGCACGCGGCACCCCAGCCACCAGCTCATAGCGTTGCTGCAGTTCCCCTCCCCACCCCATTCCCGCTTCTCCCGAAGTTCACTCCCACTATCATTGGTAGCTATGGTGATGTGTATGTTTATATGGGATTATCCAATTGTGAAATATTAATAAAAATGAATCTGCCAATTAAATTATTGTATTTTTTTGGGGGGGGGGGGTTGTATATGACGAAAACAATCAGTGATTAAGGCAGTAGCATAACCTAGCCTGTTAACGTTAGCTAGCTACTACTAGTGGATATCATTTTAGCTAAAAGTAATCTATAGAGATTTGAAACTATTTGCTACCATGTCTAAGAGACAAAAACTATCAGGAAGCAAATCTTTTTTTTAACTATGAGAAAAGAGGCACAATCTCTAAACCAAAGAAATTCGTTGGTGAAATGTAACAGTGTGCAGCAATGTACATCCACCAGTGTGGGGAATGACAAGCCTACAAGGACAGGCCATTCACGGAGATCTACACTGGTCAGGGATGGAACCAGGGACTGGAAGAATCTTTCCGCCTCCTCAGCTCGCATGAGAAGTTGCATGACCACCTAGATAGTTTCCAGAGGTAGAAGGAGCAGGAGATCAGGCTGGTGTCTTAGCAAACTCAGATGATTTGATTTCAGTAACCATGGACAGCTACCGAGAGAAAACATCACTGACTGCAATGCAGCACCACAGAAGAGGAGAGGCCAATCTGACATGCTGACCAGACCAGACACGTCGCGTGCGCGAGCGTCGCAAAATAAATGTTGAAATCCATGTTATTCAATTATTGCACCCACACTGCTCGTGCACGCCAACGAGCGTCTGCGACGCCAAGGGGTAAAATAGAAGTCGTTCCTATTTCTGACGCAGATCGCGCTGAAAGTCATCTCCTCATTGGTTTATAGAAGCAGGTACCCACGTGCCATCTCTTCATTGGTTATACCCACGTGGGTGATTGAAAGAAGAACTTTATTGCCGGTTGTCGTGGTAATACAATGAAAGTTTAGATGCGATCACCATATAAGTTCAAAGATGAAAAAGCCTGGAAGGAGGAGAGATGACTAGAAATGATTCGGTTGGCCGTTTTATGTGTGGATTAATTATCAGAGTAGAGGTCCTTGTGCATTTCAGGTAAAATAACAACTCAATATTTATATCCCAGGACAAATTAGCTAGCAACAGCAAGCTAGCTAAATAGGACAAATTAACATTAGCTAGCAAGTGCAAGCTAACTAGCTAAATTGCCATACATGTTTAATGCTTTTCGACCTGTCCCCAAATTAATGTCATTGGTTCAGAGTTTGTTTTGATATTTTAACCTGCGTGTCGTGATCGCGTTTGGTGTGGGGGGGCAAAATAAATGTATGCACAATAGCGCACGCGCGCAGCCGGTTTGGGTTCCGTGTAAGCGGAGACTAAATAAATAAATGCTGAAACTGATGTTGGACAATCAAATTCGATATGTAAATAAACTAAATTCGTTAAGGCTGGGTCAATGATATAAAGCTTATTTTACACTGCTCCAGCGAAATGACGCCCACTCTGCATTTATGAAAGCACTTGTTTCCAAAGCTCAAATGATCTTACTCTGTTTTACAGTTCTACAGGAATATTAAAATATATACTGTTGAAGTCAGAAGTTTACATATACTTAGGTTGGAGTCATTAAAACTCGTTTTTCAACCACTCCACACATTTCTTGCTATAGTTTTGGCAAGTCAGTTAGGACATCTACTTTGTGCATGACACAAGTAATTTTTCTAACAACTGTTTACGGACAGATTATTTCACTTATAACTCACTGTATCACAATTCCAGTGGGTCAGAAGTTTACATACACTAAGTTGACTGTGCCTTTAAACAGCTTGGAAAATTCCAGAAAATGTCATGTCTTTGGAAGCTTCTGATAGACTAATTGACATCATTTGAGTCAATTGGAGGTGTACCTGTGGATGTATTTCAAGGCCTACCTTCAAACTCTGTGTGTCTTTGCTTGATATCATGGGAAAATCAAAAGAAATCAACCCCAAAAAATTGTAGACCTCCACAAGTCTGGTTCATCCTTGGGAGCTATTTCCAAACGCCTGAAGGTACCACGTTCATCTGTACAAACAATAGTACGCAAGTATAAACACCATGGGACCACGCAGCTGTCATACCGCTCCGGAAGGAGACGCGTTCTGTCTCCTAGAGATGAACGTACTTTGGTGCGAAACGTGCAAATCAATCCCAGAACAGCAGCAAAGGACCTTGTGAAGATGCTGGAGGAAACAGGTAAAAGTATCTATATCCACAGTAAAATGAGTCCTATTTCGACGTAACCTGAAAGGCCACTCAGCAAGGAAGAAGCCACTGCTCCAAAACCGCTATTAAAAAGCCAGACTACAGTTTGCAACTGCACATAGGGACAAAGATCGTACTTTTTGGAGAAATGTCCTCTGGTCTGTTGAAACAAAAATAGAACTGTTTGCCCATAATGACCAACATTATGTTTGTAGGAAAAAGGGGGATGCTTGAAAGCCGAAGAACACCATCCCAACCGTGAAGCACGGGGGTGGCAGCATCATGTTGTGGGGGTGCTTTGCTGCAGGAGGGACTGGTGCACTTCACAAAATAGATGGCATCATGAGGGATGAAAATTATGTGGATATATTGAAGCAACATCTCAAGACATCAGTCAGGAAGTTAAAGCTAGGTCACAAATGGTTCTTCCAAAAGGCCAATGACCCCAAGCATACTTCCAAAGTTGTGGCAAAATGGCTTAAAGTCAAGGTATTGGAGTGGCCATCACAAAGCCCTGACCTCAATCCCATAGAACATTTGTGGGCAGAACTGAAAAAGCGTGTGCGAGCAAGGAGGCCTACAAACCTGACTCAGTTACACCAGCTCTGTCAGGAGAAATGGGCCAAATTGCACCCAACTTATTGTGGGAAGGTTTTGGAAGGCTACCCTAAACATTTGACCAGAGTTAAACAATTTAAAGGCAGTGCTACCAAATACTAATTGAATGTATGTAAACTTCTGACCCACTGGGAATGTGATGAAAGAAATAAAAGCTGAAATAAATAATTCTCTCTACTATTATTCTGACATTTCACATTCTTAAAATAAAGTGGTGATCCTAACTGACCTAAAACAGGGAATTTTTACTTGGATTAAATGTCAGGAATTTTGAAAAACTGAGTTTAAATGTATTTGGCTAAGGTGTATGTAAACTTCCGACTTCAACTGTATGTTAAATATGTTATATAAGTGTTATTTTTTATTGTAATTGTAACAATTATGGGGTCGTGTCACGATAACAGGTGGGATATTATTATTAAGAAACTTGATTTCCTACTATAGGTAGTAGGTTGCATAGTGATAGCAACATTGTAACTCCCCGATGCAGGGGTTAAAGTAACATTCCCTTCTGCCTGGTAAGGGACCTCCTATATGTGCACGCGCACACCAAACATTTTTATGGGCATAAACATAGAATTGCATATATAAATTGGAGCCTATTTCTTTATCTTCCAAAAAATAAGTAGTAAGCCTACCTGTTATACAGACACAATTATCCTATTCATAGATGTCGGTATAGCCAAATACTGTCCCATGCACTGATTAAATACCTCCGTGTCTGGGAAGGGCTTGGTGTATTTTACTAAAACCTGGGCTCGAATTGAGTGAGGGTATCACATATCCCTTTTGCCCTTTTCTTTAACAAAGGGTATCTATTGTTTGCTTTATATTTGGAAATAAAATCATAAAACGTATCCAGATTATATCAAGCGTTCTATAGCAATGCTTAACTCGGTGATGCCTTATGGTAGAAACAAGCTCTAAAATGCCCGCGAAAGACGTGACTCCGATGCATACGGGGATATATTGATTCCTCTCAATGACAATCTGAAGCTAAAACTGTATCCTATAATATTCGAGACAAAAAAAATATATTTGACTTTGCTATTCTGTCCCTATTAATTGAGCTTTTCTCTTTCTGAAAAGAGAAGATGTATGTTTAAACCCAGGCAGATTTAAGGGAAGCTGGGTTATTGGGTTATACAACGGATGAGAAGCTGGGTTATTGGGTTATACAACGGACGAGTAGCCAGCAGTTGAAGTTTACAGTTTTCTGTGTCAGTACAGCCTATGTCCGGGTAGAAAGGTGCCATGCTTAGATTCATAGGGATGTCTAAGATGTAACTATTTTTGTCTCGCCTAGGGCGGCAGAACGTCCAGGGCATTGGTGATTTTATCAATGTCATCAGATTGAATATATTAGGCTATGTTATTGACATTGAACTGATTATATAGCCTACTAACCAGATGTGTTAAAAATTGTGTTTAATTTGTAGCATAGGCCTATTAAATTGGGATGCTATTATGTTCTGTTCCCCCGACTTTTAGCTGAGAAATAAATTGGCCCAAGGCCAAACCTATTGGGGGGGGGGGGGCAGATTTTTGCCGGCCCTGATGACAATAGTTCCTCAACATAGCCTATTTGAAAAATCTTTCCAACTCTCCCTTTCAAATACCACTGAGCATGAAAGGGGAAAAAAAGTAATGCTGTGATTTGGTGGAAACGTCATAAAATAGGCATACCTGATTACTTCTTATCCCTTGCGCTAAATAGCCTACTGCAGTGTCTGTCCGGAGCTCACTGGCGCTGGAAACTGAGGGCCCAGAATATTTTCTACAATGTTGCTAGTTTGCTAGCACAAGCTTCCCACCAGACCAAGTTAATACAATAGTTGATACAATGTTTTAAGTTTCTTGCAGACAGGCCATGCGTAGCCAATGTGATTTATAGGACATTTATCAGAATATTTTCTACCTGCGGGCTGCAATTGTTTTATTAGTTGGCTTTATGTAGGCTATTTTCACATATTGGCAATGGAAGTTACTTTAAAATTTGTATAATTTTCATTTAGATAGAATTTTGATGAACCACATGACATTGATTTTGAAATATGAAGACTTTATAAATGAAACTGTTCCACTGAAATGTGCATATGAAAATCATAACTTCAGGAGCCTAACAGCAAAACCTGCAACAGGGGGAGGATGGCCGGGAACAGTTTTTTTTCCTTCTGGTTAGGCTATATTGATCTCTGGCGCCCTCTTTAGTAATTTGTGTCTTAACAAGCTCAGTAACCTACATATAGTTGATTCATTCAAACATAGACTGTGTCTATATATGGAAAAATACACGTTTTAAAATGTCGACCAATCGAACAGATGGCTCTCGGTCGACTAAGATTTTTTTGGTTGTTGTCGGGGACAGCCCTAAATATTATACAGTATTAAAGGTGCTATACAAATCAAGCTGATCATAATCACTATTCATAAATGGTTCTTACCAGTCCTGGGAGGTGGTGATCAGCAGAGCAGACACCTGGCCCAGGATGAGAAGTAGGGTGTGCAGCGTCAGGCTAGCCAGGACTGGCAGCGCCAGCAAGCTGGCTGGGGGCCGCTGGGGGTGCAGCTCTGTGCTTGGGCCCCCTTTCCCCATGACGATAGCCAGCAGCGTCACCAGGACCATGTCAAAGAACAGGAACTGCAGGTCGCCCAGGTTAGTCTTCTCCTGAATGGGGTACACAAAATAGAATCAACACGTGCTATAGGTGGGGGAGGGTAAAATAACATTCCAAAGCATTCTACAGATTCAGAAAAAGTTTGTGCCTGTTAGATACAGTTGAAGTCGGAAGTTTACATACACCTTAGCCAAATACATTTAAACTCCGTTTTTTACAATTCCTGACACTTAATACAAGTAAAAATTCCCTGTCTTAGGTCAGTTAGGATCACCACTTTATTTTAAGAATGTGAAATGTCGGAATAATAGTAGAGAGAATGATTGATTTCAGTTTTTATTTCTTTCATCACATCCCCAGTGGGTCAGAAGTTTACATACACTCAATTAGTATTTGGTAGCATTGCCTTTAAATTGTTTAACTTGTGTCAAACGTTTTGGGTAGCCTTCCACAAGTTCCCACAATAAGTTGGGTGAATTTTGGCCCATTCCTCCTGACAAAGCTGGTGTAAATGAGTCAGGTTTGTAGGCCTCCTTGCTCGCATACGCTTTTTCAGTTCTGCCCACAAATTTTCTATGGGATTGAGGTCAGGGCTTTGTGATGGCCACTCCAATACCTTGACTTTGTTGTCCTTAAGCCATTTTGCCACAACTTTGGAAGTATGCTTGGGGTCATTGTCCATTTGGAAGACCCATTTGCGACCAAGCTTTAACTTCCTGACTAATGTCTTGAGATGTTGCTTCAATATATCCACATAATTTTCTTTCCTCAAGATGCCATCTATTTTGTGAAGTGCACCAGTTCCTCCTGCAGCAAAGCACCGCCACAACATGATGCTGCCACCCCAGTGCTTCACGGTTGGGATGGTGTTCTTCGGCTTTCAAGCCTCCCCCCTTTTCCTACAAACATAACAATGGTCATTATAGCCAAACAGTTCTATTTTTGTTTCATCAGACCAGAGGACATTTCTCCAAAAAGTACAATCTTTGTCCCCATGTGCAGTTGCAAACAGTAGTCTGGCTTTTTTATGGCGGTTTTGGAGCAGTGGCTTCTTCCTTGCTGAGCGTCCTTTCAGGTTCTGTCAATATAGGACTCATTTTACTGTGGATATAGATACTTTTGTACCGGTTTCCTCCAGCATCTTCATAAGGTCCTTTGCTGTTGTTCTGGGATTGATGTGCACTTTTCGCACCAAAGTACATTCATCTCTAGGAGACAGAATGTGTCTCCTTCCTGAGCGGTATGATGACTGCATGGTCCCATGGTGTTTATACTTGCGTACTATTGTTTCTACAGATGAGCGTGGTACCTTCAGGCGTTTGGAAATTGTTTCCAAGGATGAACCAGACCTGTGGAGGTCTACAATATTTTTTTCTGAGGTCTTGGCTGATTTATTTTGATTTTCCCATGATGTCAAGCAAAGAGGCACTGAGTTTGAAGGTAGGCCTTGAAATTCATCCACAGGTACACCTCCAATTGACTCAAATGATGTCAATTAGCCTATCAGAAGCTTCTAAAGCCATGACATTTTCTGGAATTTTCCAAGCTGTTTAAAGGCACAGTCAACTTAGTGTATGTAAACTTCTGACCCACCGGAATTGTGATACAGTGAATTATAAGTAAAATAATCTGTCTGTATATAATTGTTGGGAAAATGACTTGTGTCATGCACAAAGTAGATGTCCTAACCGACTTGCCAAAACTATAGTTTGTTAACAAAAAATTTGTGGAGTGGCTGAAAAACGAGTTTTAATGACTCCAACCTAAGTGTATGTAAACTTCCGACTTCAACTGTACATACAATAATTAAGTTAAACACATGCTATAGTATTTTGGCTAAAGTGATGAAACATGAGAAAGTATGCACAATGAACCCCTCCAAACTACTGCACACATTATCTGGCATATCTCCTGTCTTTCTTTCCAGGGGTAAAGAAACACTATAAGCTTGGCAGAACAACTACTGTAGAACTCACAGTGTAGAGGATGAGCACAGAGGAGAACTGGATGAGACTGTACAAGGCCATGTACTTGAAGAGACTGAATGATGTCACCAGAGAACACCGGCCCTCCCTGTGAGACAGAGGAAGAATCACCCTTGTTAAAAAGAATGACAACGGCACATATTATTTTTCCTATGACATTACAGTACTCATTACTGTTGGATGTGTTGGATGTCAGGCTACTCTTGAACAGAGTGTGGTGTCCTTACCGGATGAGTAGAGGCACACAGCTGATGTTGTCTGACTTGGAGGTGAAGGGAGAGGCCACAGATGCTTCTGCCTCTGACAGAGACACGCCTACGTCTGCGGCCCTTAGGGCTCCGCAGTCATTGGCCCCGTCTCCGCACATGCCCACACGGTAGCTACACAGGGAGGGAGAGAGGGTGAATGGGTGAGAACTTAGGACTATTCCCTTTTCACACTACCGAGCTGTGCCGAAGAGAGCCAATCAATGGAAGAATCTGCCTGTCTGTCCATCTATCCTTTCATGTACCTTCATTTGCTACCGAGTTCTTTTGTGTCTTCCTCCTTTTCCCTATGCATGACTCTACCCTCCATCTCTCTCATTCTAGTCTGGTCTCTTCTTCCCTGACTGGTTTCCTCTGTTCTTTCCACCTCTGCTCCCCCTCTCTTACTTCAGTTTCTGCAGCTCTGTGACCAGCTGAGTCTTCTGTTCAGGGGCCATCCGTGCGTAGACCGTTCCCCGCATCAACACCTGATAACACAACGCACTCATAATGCATTGTCTATTCTACACAACAGCATCATACTGACCATTCAGAACCATTTCCCCAGTATGTGTTAAAACTATTCAGCTAACTGGGTGGCTGTTGAGTAGAGTGGACAATGGGAAGGTGGTCTCACCTTTGGGAGATACTCAGGGAAGTGGTCACACAGGGCGGAGAAGGACTTTCCATTGATGGCCAGGTGATAGTTGATAACACCCTGGTACAGACCCTGAGAAAGCAAGCGGTGGTGAACTGGAGTATTACAAACAGTACCTTCCGTAATAGGGTTGGAAATTGATTATGATTTGTAAAAGTTTTTTTAAAAGTCTGTCTCAAAATAAAATTATAACATGAAAGAACAGTGGGGTGGATCCTAACTTCCACCTCCTAAAATGTTTCACTTAGTCTCCCATTGACATCAATCCATGACTTGACTTGTGGCAGTCATGAAATTTTGTCAGCCGGTGATTGTCAAGCAAATAACTGCCGGTCTCACTGTAATTTACCGTTAATTAAAATAAAAACATTTAGCATCTCCTGGCTTCCACGCATAGCCTACAAGCCACCGATGCAGACCTTTGGAACATTTACATTTTAAAAAGTCTAATAAATCTATGTAATATAGCCTACACCATCACAATAAATCCATGATTTCTTTTCGACAGGTCTAAAGAAACATGATATGAAGAAAATGTAGTCTATTTCAGAAGAACAGAATAACATACTCTGAGTTGTCCTTATGTTAAGCCCTGATTTGGCTATTACATTTGGCTGTGGGCTACACTGGTTCCTTTAGCAGAATTCTGTGGCATTATTTTATAGTACGAAGAATACAACTGAACAAAGCTGAATAAAATAGAAAGGATATTTTCTCCAAGCGATTTGAGGGAGTGCGCACGTGACTATTCTGTGTTGAGCAGTTAACAAAGAAACAGGCACTCCTATATGCTTAATTTAGTTATGTAAATGTAGTTGTGATACAAATATTGTTCTATATGTTATGATTTTTTAATACATTCTAAGGCTGCATGATGCGACTAATGATGATTTGACAAAAGTTGCATAAAATGCATGAGTTCTGCCTTTTGTTTTTGCGCAGGCTGTACACACTTCATCAGTCTCTCATTCACTATTTGAAAAGCACTAAATAATGCCTAGACTTTCCCGGCTGCATCCCCTTTGGGCTCCCGAGTGGCGCAGCGGTCTAAGACACTGCATCTCAGTGCTAGAGGCATCACTACAGACCCTGGTTCGATTCCAGGCTGTATCACAACCAGCCGTGATTGGGAGTCTCATAGGGTGGCGCACAATTGGCCCAGCGTCGTCCGGGTTAAGGTTTGGCCAGGGTAGGCCGTCATTCTAAATAAGAATTTGTTCTTAACTGACTTGCCTAGTTAAATAAAGGTAAAATAAAACATTTATAATTGTGTGGCAGTAATGCCCCCTAAGAAAATCCATGCCTTTTACGGCCAGTGGCCATTGTGCCCTTGGGCTGAATATAATAATTCCCATCTCCCGACTGTGCCGAAGCACCTCTAACTCACATGATTTGGTCTTTCTCAC
The DNA here is from genome assembly GCF_016432855.1 of Salvelinus namaycush. NCBI lineage: Eukaryota > Metazoa > Chordata > Actinopteri > Salmoniformes > Salmonidae > Salvelinus > Salvelinus namaycush. Next base: position 25,929,451 of record NC_052322.1, read on the forward strand.
AGGCTACAAGTGAAGCCTGACACACCGGGAAGGAAACTGCGCGCGTCCTTATCCAATTCCGAGGCGCATATTGAAGATATTGGAAGAACTGTCCACATTTACTTTTTGTCAGCCAACAAGATGACAAGATGCCTAACGAACCCGCAAAGCGTTAGCCTATGTCAATCTACTATCCTCCATTGTACAAAAGTTGACCTATTCTATTCTGTGCGAGAAATAAATATACCAAACAGTCTGGGACAGTTGTGGGATGCGATAGATCTAAAATTAATACAACCACTAGCATCAAAAAACCTGTTTTAAGCAATGAGCCTGACACAACAATTCAGAACGTTTAGCTCAAAATGTTGATAAACTATTAGGCCATTTCTTCACATTATAAGCGCAGCAATGTGGACACGGCAGTAGGCTATAAGCACAAATGTTCAATTAGGTAGTGCATTTTTATGGTGAAAATAATCTTCCCCAAACTTGAAACTCACATGCTGCGTATACATGCCAGTTAAGGCTCTACACTCGTTGTAAAGCCGATTAATGTGCTTCATTTTAAGAAGTTATTTGGCCACTTTAGTTGTGATACATACCTAATCAAAACGTATAGGCCATGCAACATGAGGTGTGCGACTATGATTTGTAAAAGCTTTTTTTTTTTTAATTAGGCCTGTTTCTTGCCTTAAACTGGGCATATTTCACAAGTGATAATACATATATAATATACACTGCTCAAAAAAATAAAGGGAACACTAAAATAACACATCCTAGATCTGAATGAAATATTCTTATTAAATACTTTTTTCTTTGAATGTAGTTGAATGTGCTGACAACAAAATCACACACAAATGATCAATGGAAATCAAATTTATCAACCCATGGAGGTCTGGATTTGGAGTCACACTCAAAATTAAAGTGGAAAACCACACTACAGGCTGATCCAACTTTGATGTAATGTCCTTAAAACAAGTCAAAATGAGGCTCAGTAGTGTGTGTGGCCTCCACGTGCCTGTATGACCACCCTACAACGCCTGGGCATGCTCCTGATGAGGTGGCGGATGGTCTCCTGAGGGATCTCCTCCCAGACCTGGACTAAAGCATCCGCCAACTCCTGGACAGTCTGTGGTGCAACGTGGCGTTGGTGGATGGAGCGAGACATGATGTCCCAGATGTGCTCAATTGGATTCAGGTCTGGGGAACGGGCGGGCCAGTCCATAGCATCAATGCCTTCCTCTTGCAGGAACTGCTGAGGTCTAGCATTGTCTTGCATTAGGAGGAACCCAGGGCCAACCGCACCAGCATATGGTCTCACAAGGGGTCTGAGGATCTCATCTCGGTACCTAATGGCAGTCAGGCTACCTCTGGCGAGCACATGGAGGGCTGTGCGGCCCCCCAAAGAAATGCCACCCCACACCATGACTGACCCACCGCCAAACCGGTCATGCTGGAGGATGTTGCAGGCAGCAGAACGTTCTCCACGGCGTCTCCAGACTCTGTCACGTCTGTCACGTGCTCAGTGTGAACCTGCTTTCATCTGTGAAGAGCATAGGGCGCCAGTGGCGAATTTGCCAATCTTGGTGTTCTCTGGCAAATGCCAAACGTCCTGCACGGTGTTGGACTGTAAGCACAACCCCCACCTGTGGACGTCGGGCCCTCATACCACCCTCATGGAGTCTGTTTCTGACCGTTTGAGCAGACACATGCACATTTGTGGCCTGCTGGAGGTCATTTTGCAGGGCTCTGGCAGTGCTCCTCCTTGCACAAAGGCGGAGGTAGCGGTCCTGCTGCTGGGTTGTTGCCCTCCTACGGCCTCCTCCACGTCTCCTGATGTACTGGCCTGTCTCCTGGTAGCGCCTCCATGCTCTGGACACTACGCTGACAGACACAGCAAACCTTCTTGCCACAGCTCGCATTGATGTGCCATCCTGGATGAGCTGCACTACCTGAGCCACTTGTGTGGGTTGTAGACTCCGTCTCATGCTACCACTAGAGTGAAAGCACCGCCAGCATTCAAAAGTGACCAAAACATCAGCCAGGAAGCATAGGAACTGAGAAGTGGTCTGTGGTCACCACCTGCAGAACCACTGCTTTATTGGGGGTGTCTTGCTAATTGCCTATAATTTCCACCTGTTGTCTATTCCATTTGCACAACAGCATGTGAAATTTATTGTCAATCAGTGTTGCTTCCTAAGTGGACAGTTTGATTTCACAGAAGTGTGATTGACTTGGAGTTACATTGTGTTGTTTAAGTGTTCTCTTTATTTTTTTGAGGAGTGTATATAAGTGATAGGCTAATATTGTCACCGATCAGATTATTCTTGATTTTATCTCATCTTTACATATACTAAATAATATGTGTGTGAAATTCATTTTGATTTCAAATGGACGATTATCATGCACCTGTCTGAAAACGGGGGCAAAAAATACATGTCATCTATGCACTTAAATAGGAAATGGAGGATGCTTTCCCCGTGGTTAATTTTTATGCCAGCCAGATAGGCTATACTCCTGTGTAAAGAGAAGCAATGTGCTTAATATTAGGAAAGTTTAGAAATAAATATAGTAGGCCTAGCCTATAGAAAGCTTATGGGATCCTCCTATTTTTAATAGAGGCCATCACTCTGTTTTCTCATGCAATTGCATAGCCTATAGAAATGTTGCACAACAAGAGTTCATGGGCTCTCAATAAGTTTTTGATTACATTTGTATTGATGTCAAAGTGATTAAAGGGACAATGGAGTGCTGAGTACCAGGCAGTTAGAAAGTTTGTTAGGCTACTAATGACTATCAGAAGCTTAATTATCGTGACTCAGCGGTCACATGGAATTTGAATGTCATCATGACTCGTGACCGCTGGTGTGGCGGTAATACGGTCACCATAACAGCCCTATGAATGACCAAGTGAAAATTCGACTTAAGTGGAAGTTACGATTCACCCTAGCATGAGGTAAAGACAAACCTGAGTGTACATATCTATGGAGCTCTGTGTAGCTGTGGCCTCCGTCCCTCCTTCCCCCAGGTGGAAGCGCAGTGAGGGCATAGACTGGCCCGTCTGGGGGGTGGCGTGAACAAAAATCACCCTCTCGTTTGAGCCCACCATCCCACAGGTTCGAGCCACATTGACTGCAGTCAGAACGTTGTCACCTGTGAAGTAGGAAAGAAAATACTTAGGCTAGATGGCCTGCTGTGGGACATACTGTAATATCTTTGAGTGAGAGGATTGGACTTAAGAGTGTATGCCTTAGAATGGGTTGCTCTGGAGGGCCATAGCGTATACATGTTTTGTTCTAGCCCAGCACTAACCCTCCTGGGGGGGGGGGGGGGGGGGGGGGGGGAATCCTGTACACTGCGGTCCTCTATGGCCGTGACTGATATTTCTAATAGTCAAATTATGTTTGGGTTACAAAGACAGAAAAGAGACATGCTATTCATACCAGTGACCATGACGGTACGAAGATGTGCCAATCTGAGGGTAGTGATGACCTCGGCACTCTCCGGCTTGACCAGATTCTTCATCACCAGCAGACCCAGGAACTGCATGTCTTGCTCTACCTTTCCCCTGTGGACACCAACACAGCTCCATCAACACCTACTGACGTGATAGTTCATCAGCGGAGCTATAGGCACCGGTTAAGAAGAATTTGTTGAGGACTTGGGTAGTAGCTAGAAGGGACATAACCGCATTTGATGTTCTTCATAAAAATGTCTTACCGTTCAATGGTGCTCAAGTCAGTCTGCCCATGCAGAGTTTTGTAGCCGAGAGCTAGCACCCTGAAGCCGTCACTTGCGAAAGTACGCAGGGTGTTTGAGAATTGTGCAGGCACTGCAAGTCACGGTTTAAAAGAAAGACAGTATAAGTAAACAATAACCAAAAAAAGACAGGCTTAAAACACAATTACATCACAAACCAGTGCCAATGCTAATCTTACAGCAACTTATTCTTTCTGTGAAATATCTATTTCAATTCATAGCTCTCTCCACTCTGTCTCCCTCTCTCTTCCATACCGCTTTCTCTCAGGCAGAGGCTGGCCACCATCTCTGGGGCCCCTTTGATAAAGGCGAGGGACAACTGTCCCTCGGGAGCCACCGTCACCACACTCATCCGCTGGAGGGACGAGGAGAAAGGGAAACGCTGCACGAGGGCCACCGCCTCATGGATGGACTGATGGGACAGGAGAGAAGAAAAGCATGGTTAAACTCCCTGGCTTGAATCCTTCATCATAAGGCCTTCATAACGGTGTTAAAGCAATTTCACAGATGTCATGATAACTGGAGGTCAGTTTATGACAATGGCCTTAACACTCCTGACACAAACCACTATCTACTGTAGGTCAGTGTTTTCCAAACACAATCCTGTCTACCCCAAGGGGTGCACATTTAGGTTTTTTGTCCTAACACTACACAGCTGATTCAAATAATCAACTCATCAAGCTTTGATTATTTGAATCAACTGTGTAGTGATAGGGCAAAAACCAAAATGTGCACCCCTTGGAGTCCCCAGGACCGAGTTTGGGAAACGCTGATCTGGGTAAAGGGTTTCAAGTGTACCCAATGACACAAACATTGCAGAGCTCCTATGAATAATGAATTAATAATCTGAGAAGAACCCAAGAACAAAGAAAACCTTGTCAGTAGATGGGGAAGGCTAGGTAGGTCACTATTAACCTTGTGAGCCAGACTCAAAGTCTGTCACTATGGAAACAGGCCCACGAAGCCCTAGGCCTAGATAGTGCTAACTTTTTCATACCAACCCCTTTGGTGTCCACAGGTCTGGGCCAACAATTAAAGCTAAGAGCTTCTTCCACCACATTGATTGAATTCACTTATTAGATTATTTCAGCTCTGTGAACACCTCAGGGGCCATGACCACGTGGGATACTCACTACACTCTCAGATTGGAGCTGACAGGCAGGGGGTCGCATCACTGCCAGAACCCTGTGACCTCCGAACTCTGAGTCTAACGTTTTGTCATCTCCTGCAGGCTCCTCCAGCTCCTGGCAGGAAAAGTCAGTCAGTCACACAGGTGAAATACTCAGCCCCTATTGAAGAACTGACTTTGCACCTAGTACAATCACTCCATAAATATGGTTCTTGGTTTCTCAGTCTTACCCAGCCAGTGGACTCGATCATCTTGAGCTCTAGAGGGTCTCCCAGGGGTTGTCCCCCCAGCAAGGCCACAGAGTGGCAGCAGGCCATTGCAGAGAGCATGGGCCCCTGGGGCAGGAGGCGTGGGTCAGGGACCAGCTCAGAGAACCCAGCTCCACTACCCTCCATCACCCCCCACACGTCCAGTCCCTCCTCAGTCAGAGTGCCTGTCTGAATAGAGAGGAATAGAGAGTAGACACACACTTCCTGCTTCAAAATAGTTCTTCACCAGGGTCATGTTCAGTAGAGCGTAACGTAGCAGAGCTTTTTGCAAAGAAAAACAATAACTTGCTCCATTTCAAAATGTTTTCTCCTGTTGTGTGCTTACAGAACACGACCAAGAGATGATTTCAACTGCTGTCAGTCCTCCTAGCTGCGTCCGCCCCAAAACACACACATACACACTAGGGCATACTGGTTTGGGGCCTCACCTTGTCAAAGCAAAAGAGCGAGACCTTCCCAGAGATGTTGATGCGCGGGGGGCTTATGCAGAAGACCCCTTCTCTCTTCAGACGACCCTGGGCGTAAATGGTACCGGTGGTGATAGCAGCAGGGAGGGCAGGGGGCACCACGATGGTCACAATATCCAGAGCCCGAATCACCAGCTCCCACCACGTGGTCTAGAGACACAATTACATCTTATTAAGAAATAATCCTCAGAGGGTCAAATATTTTTGTCCAGCTCCAAGATCACCACATTGTTGTTTGTTTATCTAATCAATTAGGGTGGAAATGAACTCATGGTATTAATAAGCTTGGTATGGCAAATACTTACGTTGGTTCTGCTTAGGATCACGATGCTGTATACTGTGCCACACAATGCTGAAACACAATTAAATATTGGTTCATGCTGAAATGATATGTTTACACAATACAAGGGGCTAATTGGTAATACTTTTATACTTCTCAAAACTTGTCTAGCACCCATTTAAAATAATTCAAAAGTGAGTTATTTTACGACGCGCAACTCTACTGTGTCGGGGCTTACCTACACCCCCCAGGAAAAGCAAGAACTTAATAGCGTCTTGGTAGAAGCGGAAGTTGATAGGTTGGGGGTAGAGGATGGAGCTGACCAGGTCTCCCTTGGCTGTGAAGAACCCTGAGGGACAAAAACCAACAACATTGAGTGGAGGACAAACACAGTCCTTTTATAATGTAATATGATGAGGTCTAATTATGTACATGCATAAGAAAGTGCATGTGTATTTTGTATGTATATACATACAGTACCAGTCAAAAGTTTGGACACACCTACTCATTCAAGGATTTTTCTTCATTTTTACTATTTTCTACTAGAATAATAGTGAAGACATCAAAACTATGAAATTACACATATGGAATCATGTAGTAACCAAAAAAGTGTTAACTGATCCCCACCCAGTCATCAAGGCAAAGGGTGACTACTCTGCATGTGATGTTCGCACCATGAGGCATGGAGGAGGTGTGATGGTGCTTTGCTGGTGACACTGTCAGGGATTTATTTAGAATTTAAGGCACACTTAACCACTATGGCTACCACAGCATTCTGCAGCGATACGCCTTCCCATCTGGTTTGCACTTAGTGGGACTATCATTTGTTTTTCAACAGGACAATGACCCAACACACCTCCAGGCTGTGTAAGGGCTTTTTGACCAAGAAGAGTGATGGAGTGCTGCATCAGATGACCTGGCCTCCACAATCACCCAACCTCAACACAATTGAGATGGTTTGGGATGAGTTAGAGTGAAGGAAAAGCAGCCATCAAGTGCTCAGCACATGTGGGAACTCTTTCAATACGGTTGGAAAAGCATTCCAGGATTTCTTTTAAACCTTAATTTAACTAGGCAAGTCAGTTAAGAACAAATTCTTATTTACAATGACGGCCTACCCCGGCCAAACCCATCCCTAACCCAGACGACGTTGTGCCAATTGTGCGCCGCACTATGGGACTCCAGATCGGTTGTGATGCAGCCCGGGATCGTCTGTAGTGACACATCTAGCACTGTGATGCAGTGCCTTAGACCGCTGCGCCACTCAGGATCACCACTCAGTCATCAAGGCAAAGGGTGGCTACTTTGAAGAATCCCAAATATAATATATATTTACATTTGTTTAACACTTTTTTGGTTACTACATAATGCCATATGTGTTATTTCATAGTTTTGATGTCTTCACTATTATTCTACAATATAGAAAATAGTAAAAATAAAGAAAAACCCTTGAATGAGTAGCTGTGTCCAAACTTTTGACTGGTACTGTACATACATACATACACTGTACATATGCATGATTTAACTGTCTGTTGTTTGACCTTTCATATTGGTAGTGTAAAAGTATCCGTCTCACCTGTGCTTGTGACCACGGCAATGGCCCCGCCCCTTCCTGGCCGGCCCCCTTTGGCCTGGATGCACTGCGTGCCGCAGAAGAGGGTGTGTCTGCGCTGGGCCTCAGGGCTGTAACGCCCCCCAGCAGCCGGGAGCGGGGTCTTCATCACAGGGACACTCTCACCTAGAGGTAAGGCAGGTGGCTGTTACAATGGATTCCCATTGCTCACTACTAAGAGCTTCAAAAGGATCGAAAATCAGTAACTGTCAACGGAGGAGACATTCAACGAGTTGATCATTGGCAAGTTCAACTAGACATTTTGTGACGAGAGTTGAGAAAGTTTCAACTTAATGCACATTTCAGCCAGACCTCAGTGTAGTTCATGACTGAAGTAATTTTGTGATCGAGTTCTGTTTGGCCTCACCGGTTAGCATGCTCTCGTTGACCATGCACTCCCCGGCCAGCAGAGCAGCATCGCAGGGCAGCAGCAGCCCCTCCTGAGGGATCAGCACACAGTCCCCCGGGACCAGCTCCACAGAGCTCAAACTGTCCTCCTCTGAAAGACAGAGCCAGGGCATCAATCGGCTCCTACTAGAGCAGAGGATGCAGACTTTTGTTTTGGGGATTTGCGTGTATTGTTAGGTTGCACTGTTGGAGATAGGAACATAAGCATTTTGCTAAACCCACGATAACATCTGCTTAAAATGTGTACGCTGGCTGTGGAAGACAAAAATGGAGGGAAAGCTCACCCCCGGAGCTTCTGCGCACGGTAACATTGGTTATCTGCTGAGCCATGCTACGGATCGTGTTGCTTTGCTGTGGAACCACAGAATCGACAATTCAGTGGTGAACATGTAGACAGCTAAATGATAGTCTGCCCTATAACAGGTAATAGGAAAATATGAATATAAAAAGGAGTGTATCCATAATGTAGCACCCACGATAACAGAACCATAACAATCTCAAAAATACCTATTTGTACATTTATCTGAAAGCTTTCATGGGAGCACAGAAGACATGGGAGGAGCCTCCTGGTGTCACTCACCTTGCGGATCTCGTAGAGAGACACACATATGGAGATAAGGGAGATGATGACGATGCAAGCAGCATAGTAGTAGTAACTATCTGTCAGCCACAAAGCAATGCTGAACACCTGGAACACGTAGAATGGGTTGAGCACCTGCAGAGATGGAGGGAGGGAGAATAAAGGGATGGATGGATAAAGAGAGAGAGGGGTACAGAGTGAGCAGGCCTTAAACCTGTATTATTGTATGTAACTGTTGGTAGATTAAAGTTTACGTGGAACAATGAGACCTTAAGCCTAAGTTTCATGATTCGGCTTTTGTGAATGTATATTTCCCTTATGAATATAAACAAGTGCACCACTGCAAATGGTCAGTAAATCTAGTCCTGTACATGTAAATCAATGAGAAAACGTCAATCGTTGTTCAAGCCAATCACCTCCTCAATCAGTAGTCGCATGAAGGACTTCACAGGCACATCGATGAGATTGGTCCCGTAGACCTTCCTCCTGAAAGATGGAGAGAACTGGAGTCAGACACTGGATGAGGCAGCAAGGGGGGGGGGGGGTGAAGTGTGTGGAAATTAAAGTATGTTTGACGTAAGTGTTTGAGGTAAGCCTTCAAAAAGAACTAGGTCCGAGAGAGGACCCTTGAGGAAAGGGTGTGATCCCATCATGTGGAGCAGTGTACCTGGTGTTCTGCTCCAGGCAACTCAGGCCCTCCCGGAAACGATAAATGTCGGCACATGTCCAGTCCTCATTGAGGACACTGTGGAGGAAGAGGCAACATCAACATTTTATGTTGTTATATATATATATATAAAAATGCCACTGACTCCAGTCCAACCCAATAGCCCACACCTGTTTACACCCCCATACAGTACCTAACACGACAGAAGGCTCCCTTCCTGGCCATCCATACGTAGCGCAGCCCCTCAAACAGGTAGTAATGCAGCAGCGGTACCTGAAAAGCATTCAGGATGCATAAAAGCTACAGACTTCTCTAGCCATTGGCTCTGTAGCTGCACCTTCAATACAATTTAATTCAATTCAACTTTGTTCATACAATTTTACTACCCCTTCCTTACCTCCTCTTTGTGTAGCTGGACAGTATCTCTCCAGTCTGAACTGTCCTCCGCCTCACTCCCTGCCGGCTCCAAACTACCGAGAGCACAAGGAGAAACACTACATCAGAAGTCAGGACGACCAACATGAGTTGTTACAGAGCAACAGATTCAACTACATACAGGAGTCATTGTACAGGAGTCAGTGCATTCCAGCTGACCAATATCCAAACACTGAACATTTGAAAATGACAGTGTTTTTTTTAATGGTAGCACTGACAGAGCAATTCTATTAGGCTAATAATATGGAAAATCTTTCATGTCAACATACAACAGATGGTCTGATGATAAAGACGTGTATCTAACCTGCCCTCCTCCAGCTCTTCTGTGAGGACCTCCACGACATACTGCTGTCCGAAACTGTCCTGAGAGAAGATCAAGAATAAAACCATTAACCCAAGTGCTGCTTCCTAAACTACCAAAAAACACTGAATCATGACAATGACATTACCCTCAGAAGCAGAATATCGGCGAAGGCCAGGGGACAGGAGTTGCAGCGAGCAAGGACTCCTAGACGAGGGCGCCAGCGAAACAGCACCAGCAACAGACCCAGGGACAACACGGACCCAATGTGACACAGCCAGACACGCCAGCGCACCCATCTGAACCCCTGGACATCCTGACACACAGACAGAGAGAGCAATCAGAGTAGATGTCATTCATTCAAAAGCAGTACATTGATTTCCAGGTGTCATTTTGCATTGCAGACAAGTTGATATGGAACCCATTGTTCAGCTTTCAGCACCAAATTAAATTTAAATAATAGTCCTCTTTATTGGTGTGGGTTATACTAGTAGCTTTATGCTAAACAGGGAGCAAAGAATGTAAGTAGTCAGTTAACTGATGTTTAATTGATGAGCTAAAGGCTCCTACCATGTGTGTTTCGGGTTTGCGGTGGGGTTCTCTCCTAGGACTAGGGGAGCAGAACCCTCCCGGTGGCTCCTTCTCCGGACTACCTGTGGAACAGGCTTGAGGTTAGTCAACAGACACAGTCAACACAGTGACTGCAAACACAACATAACACTGCACTGCATGTACACACCCATTATGTTAACATTAACAGGGCACACATAAGCTGTAAAAGTCACCAATGTCACACACAGCTCACATGAAAGAAAGGCAAATGTATTACACTAGCAGTATGAATGAATGAACCAATTGGGAATCAGTGTAGGGGGTCCATTCCATTTTTCATTCAATCAACTCAAGTAAGTGAATGTAAACTAAATTAATTAATAGAAAAATTCTTATATATCGGTGTAATCCTTCATTTACACATGAATTGACACGGGTGGGCATATGATTGATGTGGCATAGATACTGAAACAAATAAGAGGGTGTTGTTCCATGCCTAGTTTCAAATGCAGTAGGGTTTATCTATTTGCTTCTACAAGTTAACAAACTCTCATCAATTTTTCAAGATAAAGCTTTTGTAATAAAACAAGGAAGACCAAGGGGTTACAATACTTATTCAGGTTATAGAACATTAGACATTTTGGGGGGCAAATATTCGTTTAATAAACTATACAGTTACAGTAGATAGCCTATAATTAGTTAAAACTATCCAACTGCTTGCCTGCACAATGTTAAGGTCTATCCATAGCGAAAATAGGATATTTGATAAGCCAACACTAGCCTATATATTATCATTACCAGTTTATACAAGAAAAAAAGTAATCTGACAACAGATATATTATTCCCTTGGAAAGACAACCCCTCTCCCCTCAGCAGCTACGACCGGTAAACGATGAAAAAGAGCCCCTTCTGAATAGATCACCATAAGTGCGGTCGAGGTGAGGGTAAAACTAATTTCATCGACTCGAATAGCCTATCGAAATAAATAATACATTAACAGAAATGTTGGCAATGTTGAAGCTGTTTTGGCTTCCGGGTATACACGTATCAGTAACCTGTTTTAGGTACGATGTAAATATCATCACAGATGTTGGCTTTCTATTTATTTGAAATATCAACGAAAGTAGTACTTACCTTATTTATCTGGTCATAATTATATCCGAAACTGTGATTAGAGTGGTTGGCAATGCTATTTTTGCGTCGCGTGTCAAAAGCGCACCTGTGTTTACCTGTCTACGTAGCAATGCTCCGATACGCATGTCTGTCCAGTTTCGCTGTCGAGTTCCGCTAACATTCATTATGGCCTACACACTAATAATAACATGTAGGCCTACGCATGCTGTATTTCCCTCCTTCATTTGAAATACAAACCAAAGAATGTTGAACGTTTTCCTAGTCTAATCTAAATTGTACCACGGTAAAGTCTACACTTGTTGTATTCGGCGCATGTGACAAATACAATTTGATTTGATTTGTAATACTGGCACACAGTAGTGGCTTCAACTTCTGAGGTCCTATCAGGTGCTAAACACATGGGCATTAGCCTGTCTGGGAAAGTATTGAATTAATTGTCATCTGATTGATTCCTTTGAGAAAGATTTATGGAATGATATTGCATTATTAGGCTACATTGCTTTTATATAGAAACAAAGTCACTATGAGTGGGCTAACATACATTTGTCATCAAATTAATACTGCCAATATCTGGAATTGCCTTTACAATGACCACTTTGTTTCCATACACACCACTTTTGGCTAGCTCCCAAACTTGTTTAGAGGGAACCTGAAAGGAGCATACCACCCTGCATCTTACTGCTGGCTTGCTTTGGAAGCTAAACAGGGTTGGTCCTGGTTAGTCCCTGGATGGGAGACCAGATGCTGCTGGAAGTGGTGTTGGAAGGCCAGTAGAAGGCACTCTTTCCTCTTGTCTAAAAAAAAATATCCCAGTGCAGTGATTGGGGACATTGCCCTGTGTAGGGCGCTGTCTTTCGGATGGGATGTTAAACAGGTGTCCTGACTCTTTGCGGTCACTGAACGATCCCATGGCACTTATCATAAGAGTAGTGGTGTTAACCCCAGTGTCCTGGCTAAATTCCCAATCTGGCCCTCATAAGGTCACCTAATCATCCCCAGTTTACAATTGGCTCATTCATTCCCTGTAACTATTCCCCAGGTTGTTGCTGGAATGTGTTCTCAGTCAACTAAAATAAAAAGGGCTGTGGTGGTGCTCTTAGAGCTGATGTTTTTGTTGGTACATAAACCACAGCGTAGTAGTATTTTCTTAGAAAACTACATGCCTTTAAGGATTTTACAGAGCGGAAACTGCAACTCAACGGGCTGACCGACATAAAGCAATAGGCCTCTTGGTGCCAGTGTAGGCTAATGTAGTAATATTAGTTTCATTCAAAACATATGAAGCCCACACCAGTCCCTATAAAGTAGAGTTCTCCTGGCTTCAAGTAACTATTCAATTGACATAGCACAAGAATCCTAAACATCTGGATCATGCTGCCTACAGTAGTTTCAGGGCTAACGCAAAGAGGAACTAGGCTATTCTGTTAAGTTTATTATAGTGTGTGTCATCTAGGTCAATGTTAAAATAATCCTGTTCCTCCGCACCATTGAGTGAACCAATTAAAAGTTTGATATTTCGTTTTTATATTTTATCTTACCATTGCTCATCTTTTCTTGAATAAAATGTTCACACTAAGTAGCTCATAATGAATGCCCCTAAGTTCCACTTCTTCAGTAAAACCTAATATGTTCATTTCCAGTTGAAGACACAGGAAATGATAGTGCTAAAAGTGACAGCACTGAGCAGAAATCTGAGCTCGCGAGACCTACGAGTACTGAGAGGTAAAACCAGTCATTCCTCCATTTGGAAAGCCCTCAGCAAATGTTAAATCGGACATCACCTCTATCTCCCACACCCAGGAACTCGTAAATCCAGGGTAAGAGAAAAAAATGCTCCTTGCATAAGACTAGGCCCAACTGCCGAGGGTGGTTTTATTTGGACCCTCAAGTTGTTTTGTTGTTGAATTTTCATTGTTGGTCATAAAATACTTTTAAAAACACCAGGAAATCAGCTCCAAGTGATTATAATTTTGTAAATCTGTTCAAGTATTTCCACGCATAATAGAGAAAAGTGATTTTATACGAATGTAAGCAAGGTTTGAAATTATTATGTTTAGTCAAATATTATATCAGATTGGGCTTCTTGCGGTTAATTTGCAGTCTACAAATGAAATGTTGTCCCACTCTTCAATAGTTGTGTGAAGTTGCTGGATATTGGCTGGAACTGGAATACTCGATCCAGAGCATCCAAAACGTGCTCAATGGGTGACATGTCTGGTGAGTATGCAGGCCATGGAAGAACTGGGACATTTTCAGCTTCCAGGAATTGTGTACAGATCCTTGCAAAACATGAGGTGATGGCGGCGGATGAATAGCAAGACAATGGGCCTCAGGATCTCGTCACGGTATCTCTGTGCATTCAAATTGCCATCGATAAAATGCAATTGTGTTTGTTGTCTGTAGCTTATGCCTGCTCATACCATAAACCCACCATGTTCACAACGTTGACATAAGCAAACCACTCGCCCACACGACGACATACACGTTGTCTGCCATCTGCCTGGCACAGTTCAAACCAGGATTCATCCGTGAAGAACACACTTCTGCAGCCTGCCAGTGGCCATCGAAGGTGAGAATTTGCCCACTGAAGTTGCTTACAACACCGAACTGCAGTCAGGTCAAGACCCTAGTGAGGACGATGAGCTCGCAGATTAGCTTCCCTGAGACGGTTTCTGACAGTTTGTGCAGAAATTCGTCAGTTGTGCAAACTCACAGATTCATTAGCTGTCCGGGTGGCTGGTCTCACGACGATCCCGCAGGTGAAGAATCCGGATGTGGAGGTCCTGGGCTGGCGTGGTTACACGTGGTCTGCAGTTGTGAGGCCGGTTGGACATACTATCAAATTCTCTAAAACTACGTTGGAAGCGGCCTATGTTAGAGAAATAAACATACAATTCTCTGGCAACAGCTCTGGTGTACATTCCTACAGGGAGCATGCCAATTGCACGCTCCCTCAAAACTTGAGACATCTGTGACATTGTTGGACCTGCTGACTAGTGTCCTTGTAGTGTCAGCTGAGAGTCAGGACATTTGGAACTTACATTCACTGGGGAAAATGGTTATAAAACTAGGATTGGGGAGGGTAATCTTTGTCTCATTTATGCCTCATCTGTACATTCGATCAGCCTGAGCAAAGTGCTGCAGACTCACTGATCTATCACCTTGCATTCCAAACAAATATCCTAGCGTACTCATTAGCCTAATGATATGCACATCTGTGCAACGCCTTGCCTTCAGAAGTTGAACCAAAGCCGCTTCTCTAGTTGGAGATAATGAAAAGGCAGTCCAGCCAACTTTTCCTTTAGGCAAAGCATGCAGATCAGTTGCCTAATAAATCGGACTGTGATACCAATTCCTGTTTCCTTACAAGACAGAATATTGAATAAAATTACATTTTAACTTACTCTATCGGTTGTCTGTGCAGTTGGTCCTTCAGCTGGCCGAAATTTTTGATAACATATCCACAGGTATTATTAAATATTATTTGCCCAACTTTTTAGAACACCGGTACTGCCGTTGAAATTTCAATCAATCAATCAAATGTATTTATAAAGCCCTTTTTACAGAAACCCAGCCTAAAACCCCAAAGCAGCAAGCAATGCAGATGTAGAAGCACAGTGGCTAGGAAAAACTCCCTAGAAAGGCAGGAACCTAGGAAGAAACCTAGAGAGGAACCAGGGTCAGAGGGGTGGCCAGTCCTCTTCTGGCTGTGCCGAGTGGAGATTATAAGAGTACAGTGCCTTGCAAAAGTATTCATCCCCCTTGGCGTTTTTCATATTTGGTTGCATTACAACCTGTAATTTAAATAGATTTTTATTTGGATTTCATGTAATGGACATACACAAAATAGTCCAAATTGGTGAAGTGAAAAAATAACTTGTTACAAAAAAATAAAAATAATACGGAAAACATGGTGCATGCATGTGTATTCACCCCTTTGCTATGAAGCCCCTAAATAAGATCTGGTGCAACCAATTACCTTCAGAAGTCACATAATTAGTTAGATTGCACACAGGTGGACTTTATTTAAGTGTCACATGATCTGTCACATGATCTCACTATATATAAACCTGTTCTGAAAGGCCACAGACTTCTGTGGAGTCTGCAACACCACTAAGCAAGGGGGACCACCAAGCAAGCAGCACCATGAAAACCAAGGAGCTCTCAAAACAGGTCAGGGACAAAGTTGTGGAGAAGTACAGATCAGGGTTGGGTTAAAAAAAAAAAAAAAGTCCAAAACTTTGAACATCCCACAGAGCACCATTAAATCCAGTATTAAAAAATTGAAATAATATGGCACCACAACAAACCTGCCAAGAGAGGGCCACCCACCGAAACTCATGGACCAGGCAAGGAGGGCATTAATCAGAGAGGCAACAAAGAGACCAAAGATAACCCTGAAGAAGCTGCAAAGCTCTACAGCGGAGATTGGAGTATCTGTCCATAGGACCACTTTAAGCCGTACACTCCACAGAGCTGGGCTTTATGGAAGAGTGTCCAGAAAAAAAGCCATTGCTTAAAGAAAAAAAATAAGCAAACACGTTTGGTGTTTGCCAAAAGGCATGTGGGAGACTCCCCAAGCATATTGTTGGATTCGGGATAAACTTTGAACATTGAGATATTAAATAAGTGATAGATCAGAAGCATAGAATATAAGGAGTGGAAGAGACTGGGTTTTATGTCAGAAGATAATGGTTTACTGTAGAAAGACAGATGGCTTTGGAATGTGTTGGGTGGACGGGAGGAGATCACAGGATTGCTATAGGGGAGCGGATGGACATCTGTGGATTAGATCGAAGGAGGGGTTGAGGTCAGGTCAGATCCCTTGAAGGGAGTAATAAGGGTTTATTATCCTGTTACCCTTTTCCTGTGGAACCATAGGATGTAAGGATTGGAGAGAAGGAGTGTCTAAAGTGGGGTATATATACTTGTGATGGTGAGAAATGTTTTTTGTCTGAATACAGCTGTGTCGACCCTTTGAGAAGAATTAAACTTGGTTAAGCTTCTCTAGTGTCCGTGAGTTATTTAAGAACCTAACAATATGGAAAAAGGTACTCTGGTCAGATCAAACTAAAAATGAGCTTTTAAGCCATCAAGGAAAACGCTATGTCTGGCGCAAACCCAACACCTCTCATCACCCCCCGAGAACACCATCCCCACGGTGAAGCATGTTGGTGGAAGCATGTTGGTGGCAGCATCATGCTGTGGGGATGTTTTTCATCGCCAGGGACTGGGAAACTGGTCAGAATTGACGGAATGATGGATGGCGCTAAATACAGGGAAATTCTTGTGGGGAAACCAGTTTCAGTATTCAAGAGATTTGATACTGGGACGGCGGTTCACCTTCCAGCAGGACAATGACCCTAAGCATAATGCTAAAGCAACACTCGAGTGGTTTAAGGGGAAACATTTAAATGTCTTGCAATGGCCTAGTCAAAGCCCAGACCTCAATCCAATTGAGAATCTGTGGTGTGACTTAAAGATTGTTGTACACCAGCGGAACCCATCCAATTTGAAGGAGTTGGAGCAGTTTTGCCATGAAGAATGGGCAAATATCCCAGTTTCTAGATGTGCCAAGCTTACAGAGACATACTCCAAGAGACTTGCACCTGTGATTGCTGCAAAAGGTGGCTCTACAAAGTATTGACTTTGGGGGGGTGAATAGTTATGCACGCTCAAGTTTTCTGTGTTCGTGTCTTATTTCTTGTTTGTTTCACAATAAAAAATATTTTGCATCTTCAGTGGTAGGCATGTTGTGTAATTCAAATGATACAAACCCCCCAAAAATATATTTTAATTCCAGGTTGTAAGGCAACAAAATAGGAAAAAAGACAGGGGGGGTGAATACTTTCGCAAGCCACTGTACATGGCCATTTAAGGCCAGATTGTTCTTCAAGATGTTCAAATGTTCATAGATGACCAGCAGGGTCAAATAATAATCACAGTGGTTGTAGAGGGTGCAACAGGTCAGTACAATCACCTGGCACATGCACAAAATCATGTAAACACCTGCAAGGCTATGTTTATTATGCACCATGTGCATGTACTTTTGTCTTGTGCACGTGCCTTAAAGTAGGTCAAAAGCAAACAAATACTGATTGCCACACAGACCTGGCAAAGTGTTGGTCAGTAACTTCCCTGCATGTGAGCGTGCTACTACCTCTGCCAAGAGGCCCAGGCTTTGGCTAAATGGCACAGGCTGTTCCCACAATCACTACACTGAGAGGGTTCAAGGAATCAGGACTAGATCATGATTCAGCCCTTACTGGAGAGACATGGCTGGAGTTGTCGCATGTTAGCAAATTCAGCTTGTGCTGTTGTAACCATGTCCCATGATCATTTCATCATGAGAGAAAGATTTAGTTGTGCTTGCAGTTTAAAAAAAATCATAATAGTTCCATTTTGTTGAGCTAAACCCTATTCATTCCAAATTAATTATTTATAAAACTGATTGTGTCTTGACAGGTGAGCTGTCAGAAAGAGTTTAAAGCAGGCAACTCCCATAGTTAGACAACACAGAGGTAAACAGCCTGCTGCAGTGTCAGCTAGCTACAACTGTGTTCACAATAAATGGTTCAGCTACTGTTGCTACAGCTGGTCAACACTGACTTTGCACATTTCCCAAAGGCAAAATGTTGGATTAGTTTGTAGCTCAACACCAGTGTTTCCAATACAAATACTGCAGAGAAGCATTCAGCTGCAGATTATGGGTGCCGACTCCGTGTGGTCTGCGAACTTCATAACAGATGCGCTCAGGGTTTAGAAACTCTGTGGTGTCAGTGTGCTAGGCACTAGCTCTTGTCGTCGCACTAGATCTGGTCCAGGGCGTTATATTAACCACTGTTGCTATTGCAGCTAGCTAGTACACACGAGCTAGGCTAGCTAGTTCACGTCACTACTTTAGCTAGCTAGTATACAGTACCTAGCTTCTAATTCTAAATGTTATTTCACCACCTCTGCTGTTGGTGGAAGTAACGCACCATCCTATCTGGCACCAGTCCACATCCTGTCTCATTGAGTTTGTATGAGAAGATATTTGCTGGAGCCAGAAATTCAAGAGCTTGCTAGTTACTAGACGACTCAGCTCAACGATTTATGTTGGAGTTGAGCGGCGATGGTGTGGGCGGAGCTCTGACGTCATAACATTCAGTTATCATCAAAAACTACTGGATTTCAGCACCCAAAGAATAGCCCGCAATTACACAGAACAATGTCATGTGTAATTTCGGGCTATTCTTTGTGCTGAAATAATTAAAATAATTTTAAAAAACGAATTTTATGTGACGTCTGCACTTCAGTCCGCCCACGCTAGGTACCGCTCAACTCCAACATAAATCGTTGAGTTTAATCAGCTAAATTAGGTAGCTACATACATTAACGTTAGATCCAATGTTCATTCCCCAAGCAGGATTGTCAGGGTGGGGGGGCGTTACTGCCATACTGCAAAACTCACCAAGCGTGTCCATCCTTCCTTTAGTCATGATAATTTAGTAATCGATACCATAATTAGTTGCCAGTCATACAACTGGCAAAATGATGTCTTTGACTAGCACAACAAGTACCCGGTACTAGCGAACCGTTATCTTCCGTTTTGCCTCTCTATCCCGTCATGTGACACACAAACGCGATTCTACGGAAGCCCATGAATAGTGACAATAATAAAACAGAGTTTATTCAACAACAAAAATGTTAATAAATAAATAAGGGTTGGTATGCAATGGGGCTTGTTTTTGTTTATTTTGATAATTATGCATACTCTATATAATCTGAAAATGACAGGGGAGATCTTTTCGGGGGCGTTGCCACCAAAGTAGAGCCCCACACCTAGACATGAAATCAAATTTTGACATACATCATATTTACGAGATGTAACATAAATTTTTCCAAACTCCATTCCCCATGGGACAATGATAAATCATAGTTTTGAAAACATACTTGCATTCTGAGTAGATCTTTGGCTCAAAAACGATTCTAACAGCCATTAACCAGATAAAGTATCAATCCTTTTAAAAATCAACTAAACCATTTCAGTTTCGTTCATGAAACCTATCAATGTGTTACAATGGTAAATTAAGACATCTCCAAAGCCTGTTTTAATTCTACTTCCTTTATTGATAAGCATTTAAATAACATTTAACTGTTTTTCCTTAAAATATTATGTAAAATATGTATACATACAGTATATCCAATGAACAAACATCAAATTGTGGTCCAGAGCTCATCATCATCCCATAATGTGGTTATAAGGCTGCACAACATGGGTAGGCAACTAGATTCAGCTGCTGGCTGATTTTTGTAGGAGTGGATGGTCGAGGGTGCCGGAACAGAATTAAAAATAATTTATACACTGCAAATTGACCACAACTAAGCCCAAAAAGAGATTGTATTTGAAAATAGCAATAATTTCAGACCTTGATTACATTGAGACACGATCACATCTTTTTTTATTCATGGCAATACAGATTTTTTTTTGAACAGATTTCCTAAATTAAACACATTTTTTGCTGAATTCCTAGTGGTTTTAGTATTTTTTTCTCCAAAAACTAAAATCCCCCCAAAATCTTAAATACTTGTAGGCCAGTACCTGTTGCCAACCCCTCCTGTACAATCTATACACACACTGAGTAATAAGCTCCATCACCACATCAAACATTACTTTTGTATGTATTTTTAGAAAAAAAACGTATTTTTCTAGAAGGAGGAGCAGTTATTCCATTTCTCCCTCTGTCCTTTCTCTCCTCTCCTCCAGCACACATTCACTCTCACATATATAAAAGCGGCAGTATCTTCTAGACTGCCTGTATCTTTTTTCATGTGCGAAGCCTAATGAAAGGGACAGACACTGTTGAAAGGCTAATGTGTAATCGAAAGTTCAGCATTAGAGTCATTACTAGTGGATTTCAAGTCCGGTGGTTTTCCACAATGTTCACGGGGTTAATGATTTTCTCTTTATATGTTGCCATCATTTTCTTGATCTCAGCAATAGCCTTTCCTGGGTTGAGTCCCTGTGGAATTAATACAAAATAAAAGGTAAAGAAAGATAGAAAGATGAGTAACATGACAAAGGGATTGGCGATAACTACTTTTAAGCTGCATGAGTTGTATAAATGGTCTGAAGTCCACTGTGCTGAACTCTACACTAGTCTTATTACTGTATTTAGAAATTGTGGTTTGGTTTAGCAAAGGAAGGCTAAACCAGATGCAGTCTATTCAGATGTTGAGTGTACCTTGGGGCATGTCTTAGTGCAGTTCATGATTGTGTGACAGCGGTAGAGAGAGAAGGGGTCCTGGAGCTTCGACAGTCGTTCCTCTGTGAACTCATCACGTGAATCAATCATCCAACGATAGGCCTGTTGAGGAGGGAAACACATTAATCAGATTAATTTACTTCATACAGCAATATCATAAAATGCTAATCTCTGGGATGGAGGTGCCAGTCAAACTCATTAGGTGAATCAATCATCCAATTATATGCCTGTTGAAAATGCATTCACACGTCAGCTTTACTTTGATTTCAGACATCGGTTCTCCCTGTCAAAAAAGCAAAAGCATTAAAAAAAGATTCATATATAGACTAAAAATCCAATACATACCTGCATGAGGACAGCAGGGCCCAGATACTTATCTCCATTCCACCAGTAACTAGGGCAGCTGGTGCTACAGCAGGCACAGAGAATGCACTCATACAGACCATCCTGGGAGAGGAGGGCAATTAGAGATCAGATTCATTTTGTCATGAGAACTCCTTGCACTCTAACAATATAACATATGTTCAAATATACAAAGTGGTAAGTTGAAATGCCAAAAAGGTGTGGCAAAGTGTGGTTCACGTGTATAAAATGCAAGTGCGATACAAGGTCTCAATGCAGCAAATTAAATTGGTTCAACTGACTAGATTACTTCAACCCTACAAAATACTACATTGTCCCTTTCTGATATCTTAATCAAATGGGTATATGTACTTGTGTTTCAGACTAGACATGGAAATTGCATATGATGCATTGATAGTTTAGCTACTGAAATCTGCTGCCACTGGCCAGGGGATGAAATATGTACCAGCTTTTGCCTGTCTTCCACAGTCTGGCGGTACTGCTCCTTGCCCTCCTGAGACTCATCTTTCTTCTTCAGGAAGGGCTCGATGGACTTGTACTGGGCATAGAAATTACTCATGTCCTGTAGAGGCACACACAATACATGTACACCCTTAGTCAACCAAATATAGGCTACCACATGGTGACTAAACATTACATTGTTTTATCCAGTGTTTGTCTTTTAGATTTGTTATTTTTTAATGCAGCTATAATAATCAGTATTAATTTACTTCTAAACGTAACCATAATACTCACCGGCACCAGATCTTTGACAACGTACATGTGTGGGAGTGGGTAAATTTTGATCGGTTTGCTGGTATTGATGTCTATTTTGTTTAAGCAGGCCAGTGTGTTGCCTCCGTTGATGTTCATGGCACATGAGCCGCAGATACCTAAAGCAAGATGCATGTATATCACACCACTGAAAAGGACAACCCCACACCAAGGCTCATTTCATATTTCATGATGCTCTATCATTGTAGAATAGGATACACTATATCTATAGGTCTATATTTTATGACTTCTACTTTCTACCCATACTGATGACACCCACTTTTCTCTCCACTGCAAATTGCTCTTCATGCCTTACCCTCTCTGCAGGAGCGTCTGAATGTGAGCGTGGGGTCCATCTCATTCTTGATTTTAATGAGGGCATCCAAAACCATGGGGCCACAGCTGTAATAGTAGGGAGAAGGATTTGTTAACAATGCAGATATTCATCAATGAGAGCAATTCCATCAATGCAGACTATACGCTGACATTGATAGGTTTTAAACAAGTGAAGACCTATACTGTTGTTGTACTTACTTGTTGAGGTCAATTTCATATGTCTGCATGCGTGGCTTATCCCCCATTGTGTCTGGGTCCCAGCGGTAGATCTGGAACTTCTTGATCCTGGGCTCAGATGCCGGGGCGGCTGCGGTCTGTGCATAGCGCACCATCTGGAGACGAGACATAGACAACATGTATCAATGTAGGAGGAATTCAATTTTAAATTAGGCTTACATTATTGTTTTTGGTGTTAAATGCTGGTTTTATTATCTAATACTACTCCCTATATATAGCCATGTTATTTGTACATGTTATTTTTATTCGTTATTCACTATTTACATTTTTTAATCTTATCTTTAACTCTGCATTGTTGGAAAAGGTCCTGTAAGCATTTCACTGTTAGTCTACAGCTGTTGTCTACGAAGCATCTTACAAATAATTATTTTTTTGAATTTGATTCATACAGCTATTTATGGGCTTTGCTTTGATATCAATCGATAGGCAAGACATGGGGTGAGTGAAAGTATACTATACCAGATTTACACAATAGATCAACTGAAATTAAAATGGATTTCAGTCGGACATAAAAATATCTATGTCAAAAAGACAGAGTTGTATATTCATATGGGGGTTTTACGCTAAAGGAAAATATCTACTTTCATAACAAGGTAGACATTTCCCTCTAGCGGTAGGACATATGTACTGATATGAGTTGTTATATCACCCTCAATTTCAAGTTTCATAACTAACATTTTGGCCACAATACATTCGAAAAGGATACATAAACCTTAAATTAAGAGTAACGCTATTCTTTAAAAAAATAATAATAAATAAATTATGAAAGAAAAAACTATTTAACGATTATATGAAAGAAATCTCTAATCTGAAACACAATTTGCGCAAAAGTCCTTCACAAAAGATACATAGGCCTATAAACCTAACTGAAACATGCTCTATTTCAAAATCGATTAGTCAAATAATGAATATTTCGTAAATGAATATATTATTATTTAGACTTTAACAAAGTTACTCAAATTAAAGAATAGCTTCTATTTGATTTTTCTACTGTGCTTTACTCTGATGTAAGGTAAACCTCCAATTGACAACAGTTTGTGAGTTTTCTTTTCAGAGGAACTGTCTAGTAAACCATATGAACGACAGCCTACTATTTGAAGCCATGCCATAAACCAGACATGGACCTATTGACAGCTAGTAAAAACACATTGCATGGCCAGGCAGGCAGGTGGTCTACGACTACCCTATTGATAGGGGTCTACCTATCCCAGTCATAGGTATTTTCTTTCCATTCACCAACTTCATTATTCTACTCCTTTAAAAAAAGCACACTTCTTTACTTACCATCATCGCCCCAGTGTTCCGTAATGCCACGGCGTTTCGGGCTAAAGAGGTGCACACGACCGACATGCTTATATTTTCAGGTTGAATATTCTAACCAATACAGCGCGGTGCCGGTTCCAGTTTATGTATCTTGTCGCTGTCCCGCCCCAGGCATGACGTCAGTTTATGTCACGACTCAGGAGTAGCCTACTTACTGAAAGCTATGTGTGCACTGCAGGCTATTATGTCAGAGACTCTTTTACAACTCTCATTGCTTAGACGGGGTGTCGGTTATATACAGTGAGGTCCAAATGTATTGGGACAGTGACACATTTTTGTTGTTTTGGCTCTGTACTCCAGCACTTTGAATTTGAAATGATACAATGACTGAGGTTAAAGTGCAAAATGTCAGCTTTAATATGAGGGTATTTTCATCCATATCGGGTGAACCGTAAAAAAAAAAAAACTCAGGGACAACTTTCACTGGGGACATTCTGAAATTGCATGTGATATTTGTGCATCTGTAACTTGCAATAATTTCTAAACTCCTCAAATTAAAAAGGATGACAGTCTGCACTTTAACCTCATAGTCATTGTACACTGCTCAAAAAAATAAAGGGAACACTTAAACAACACAATGTAACTCCAAGTCAATCACACTTCTGTGAAATCAAACTGTCCACTTAGGAAGCAACACTGATTGACAATACATTTCACATGCTGTTGTGCAAATGGAATAGACAAAAGGTGGAAATTATAGGCAATTAGCAAGACACCCCCAAAAAAGGAGTGATTCTGCAGGTGGTGATCACAGACCACTTCTCAGTTCCTATGCTTCCTGGCTGATGTTTTGGTCACTTTTGAATGCTGGCGGTGCTCTCACTCTAGTGGTAGCATGAGACGGAGTCTACAACCCACACAAGTGGCTCAGGTAGTGCAGTTCATCCAGGATGGCACATCAATGCGAGCTGTGGCAAAAAGGTTTGCTGTGTCTGTCAGCGTAGTGTCCAGAGCATGGAGGCGCTACCAGGAGACAGGCCAGTACATCAGGAGACGTGGAGGAGGCCGTAGGAGGGCAACAACCCAGCAGCAGGACCGCTACCTCCGCCTTTGTGCAAGGAGGTGCACTGCCAGCGCCCTGCAAAATGACCTCCAGCAGGCCACAAATGTGCATGTGTCTGCTCAAACGGTCAGAGACAGACTCCATGAGGGTGGTATGAGGGTCCGACGTCCACAGGTGGGGGTTGTGCTTACAGCCCAACACCGTGCAGGACGTTTGGCATTTGCCAGAGAACACCAAGATTGGCAAATTCGCCACTGGCGCCCTGTGTTCTTCACAGATGAAAGCAGGTTCACACTGAGCACATGAGCACATGTGACAGACGTGACAGAGTCTGGAGACGCCGTGGAGAACGTTCTGCTGCCTGCAACATCCTCCAGCATGACCGGTTTGGCGATGGGTCAGTCATGGTGTGGGGTGGCATTTCTTTGTGGGGCCGCACAGCCCTCCATGTGCTCGCCAGAGGTAGCCTGACTGCCAATAGGTACCGAGATGAGATCCTCAGACCCCTTGTGAGACCATATGCTGACACATGCACATTTGTGGCCTGCTGGAGGTCATTTTGCAGGGCTCTGGCAGTGCACCTCCTTGCACAAAGGCGGAGGTAGCGGTCCTGCTGCTGGGTTGTTGCCCTCCTACGGCCTCCTCCACGTCTCCTGATGTACTGGCCTGTCTCCTGGTAGCGCCTCCATGCTCTGGACACTACGCTGACAGACACAGCAAACCTTTTTGCCACAGCTCGCATTGATGTGCCATCCTGGATGAACTGCACTACCTGAGCCACTTGTGTGGGTTGTAGACTCCGTCTCATGCTACCACTAGAGTGAGAGCACCGCCAGCATTCAAAAGTGACCAAAACATCAGCCAGGAAGCATAGGAACTGAGAAGTGGTCTGTGGTCACCACCTGCAGAACCACTCCTTTATTGGGGGTGTCTTGCTAATTGCCTATAATTTCCACCTTTTGTCTATTCCATTTGCACAACAGCATGTGAAATTTATTGTCAATCAGTGTTGCTTCCTAAGTGGACAGTTTGATTTCACAGAAGTGTGATTGACTTGGAGTTACATTGTGTTGTTTAAGTGTTCCCTTTATTTTTTTGAGCAGTGTATAATTTCAAATCCAAAGTGTTGGAGAACAGTGCCAAAACAACAAAAATGTGTCTGTCCTAATACCTTTGGAGCTCACTGTAGAAGGTTATTATTGTCAGATATAATTGAGGGAAGTGTATGTATTGCTAGCTGCATCCATTGTCAAATTTGAAATCACAATTTAATCAAGGATAGTGAAAATCTCTTGCATTGGTAACTTTGTTGCACTCTTGTGTTGTGCTTTAAGCATATAGCCTACACATGCATATAAAATGTATACCAATGCAATTCTAAGACCACTGCACCACTTGGGAGGCCCAGCATAGCTACCATAGCATTCTGCAGCGATATGCCATCCCATCTGGTTTGCGCTTAGTGGGACTATCATTTGTTTTTCAACAGGACAATGACCCAACACACCTCCAGGCTGTGTAAGGGCAATTTGATCAAGAAGGAGAGTGATGGAGTGCTGCATCAGATGTCCTGGCCTTCACAATCACCCGACCTCAACCCAATTGAGATAGTTTGGGATGAGTTTGACCGCAGAGTGAAGGAAAAGCAGCCAACAAATGCTCAGCATATGTGGGAACTGCTTCAAGATTGTTGGAAAAGCATTCAAAGTGAAGCTGGTTGAGAGAAAGCCAAGTGTACGCAAAGCTGTCAGCAAGGCAAAGGGTGGTGTCACGTTCCTGACCTTATTTTCCTTTGTTTAGTCTTGTTTAGTTGGTCAGGACGTGAGCTGGGTGGGCATTCTATGTTATGTGTTTCTATGTTGGGTTCATTCAACTAGCCTGATATGGTTCTCAATCAGGGGCAGGTGTTTTACGTTTCCTCTGATTGAGAACCATATTAAGGTTAAGGTAGGCTGTTCTCACTGTTTGTTTGTGGGTGATTGTTGCTGTGTCTGTGTTTGTTCGCCACACGGTACTGTTTCGTTTCGTTCGTTCGTTTGTTCCTTCCTGTTCGTGCGTTCATTTTTATATGTTCTCAAGTTCAGGTCTGTTCACGTCGTTTATTGTTTTGTAGTTTGTTTAAGTGTTTTTCCGTCTTCGTTTACATAATAAATAAGTATGTATTCAAACCACGCTGCATATTGGTCCGATCCTTGCTCCTCCTCAGACGAGGAGGAAGACGAGCGTTACAGGTGGCTACTTTGAAGAATCTCAAATATAAAATATATTTTGATTTGCTTTACACTTCTTTGGTTACTACATGATTCCATGTGTTATTTCATAGTTTTGATGTCTTCACTGTTATTCTACAATGTAAAAAATAGTACAAATAAAGACAAATCCTTGAATGAGGAGGTGTGTCTAAACTTTTGACTGGTACTGTACATATTCAGGTTATCGTGGATGTTTAAAGAGTCTGCGATTATAGACATCCTAAAATCTATATATCCCCTAATTCTTATTTATTGTATTATATTGATGGTCACCACCATCACTTCATGTGTGTTGCTGTGCTCAGACAATTTCATAATCTCTCCTCAAGAAGGTAGACCTATTCCACTTCCCCAGCCTAGTGTGCCTAAATGGTTGACAATGTAATATGTGCCTAATTATACTATGTACACTGGGATGAACTTAGTTGTATTACATGCGGTTCCATAACAACCATCTATCCATCTCCTTGCATGGGCATGCTGTGCCCAAACCCCATGGCATACCATTTTGTCAACAGAGCATACTTAAAGAATACCCATTACACTCTGGCTGGTCTGGAGAGAGCCATTGCCACACACCACCAGAGATAAGCGTAGTGAACAGTGTGTATGTCATGGTTCCTCCTGGCACCATATTTCATGATTGTGTCCCTGTTAAAATAAGTGTGCTTTCTGTGGTCCTTTCCAGAAGCTTTAATTGTTCACTGTGTGCGTTCATTTCTGTCATGAGAATTATGTTCTCGATGTTCATAAACCAATTCAATTAAACTACTCAGTCTGCTAATCAGGATTTGTAAGATACTGATTGAAATGAAACAGACGGAGGCCCAGCTAAAATAGTCAATAAGGTTTATTCATGGGCGCGTTGGTTAGTTGTACAAAACCATTCATTTTATACTAGCTCCTTACGCACATACTCTTGCACACAAACAGAATTCATACGCACATACATTTGCACACAAACAGTAGGTATCCTACGCACACACTGTCCTGCTACCCAGCTGACAAAGATTAGGGACCGTGAGAATCACTCCCTGCCCTTTCCCCAATCTCTCCCCTAGCCAAGGTCGACACCGAATCTTGCTCAGACAGTCTGTGTTTAAGACACTTTAGAGACATATTGTACAGTTTATATTGTTTTACCCTAATTCTGACTAAAACTACACACCTCATTAATTATACTTTTACTGACTAAACCTAAACAAACCCATCAGATAATAAATGTATGATTCTAATCAATTTCATACTGTTATAAGGTTTCAGAGTGGGAATTATTTCATCCTAATCTTTCAACATTTAAATTACTTTAACAATTTCCTGAGTGAGTTTGAGACTTAGTGTTTGCTGTTTTTTCAAGTGTTACTGTGATCCGGCGGCTACCAAATCTTAGTAAAGTATTATGTTTATCCTTAACCACTGATTCCTCATCTGGTCTCTTCTCTGCACCTGGGTCCAACCTTACCACGTCACAGTGTAGGGTACAGTCTCAATGAAGGGCAAAGATACAGATAAAGAGCAATAGTAATGGCGTCTTTTTGTAGGCACTAACTCCGCTATGGTTCGTTGAACAAAGCTTATGGGAAAATGTAGGTTTTGGATAAACGCTGAATATAAGGCCTGTGGTAAACACAGGTTTTGGAAATCTTATACGTTTTGTTCTATGATAATCTTAAAATCAGCTGAATTTAAGGATATGTAATCACGCACAAAGATTTAATAATTCATAAAAGGTCATGTTAACTGACTGATATCTCATAGAACAATACGTATAACATGTCATAAGCCTGTGTTTATTCCCAAACCCTATTCTTTCTCCATTAATTTTGCCCATATGAATGGCTGAATGAACTAGAGGTAAATCATTTAATTGTTTTAGGACTCTAAGCTTGTGAGCTCTATAACACGCTTATCTCAAGGATGAAACTAGTTCCAAAGGCTTGTTCATGTATGTGAAGTTATCCAAAGAAGCTATGGCAAGCCATATATAGCCTAGATCTTTATCAGACTTGAGAGCACTGGATATTAGGTTTCTTTATGATGTATACACACAATTATACAATCTAAGGCTGTTAAGAGTTTAGGAGAGGAGTGGGTAATCTTACCCTCTGTGTACTTGCAGAGAGATACCTCACACTAATCACCAAATCAGAGTTTTCAATCAAGGGTTGGATTAGTAGAACCCGGTGTGTTACTGATACAACTCAGGCAGTCCAAGTGATTTCGAATATAATATGGTTGCAGCCCCGCGCGCGGGAGATCGCGTTGTCGGTTTACTAACCAATAAGGATGCAGTATTTGAGATAACCCTGCCCACCACGTCGCGTTTGCATGGAAGAGTCTTCCCGACACACATGGAGCTATAGTGGTGGAGGTGTGTACTGTATAGGATCCTGTGAAGAATAGTGGCGGTAGAAGAACTGGACCTGTCAGGCAACCTCAACACGAGGAGCAAGAAGACGACTCCATATGAGTAATGTCATGAGTAACGTGCAGACTGTGTTGCGTGAGGTACATTTTGCAATCTAATGCAAATATACCATTTCGATATCGTTGCAGAAAATGAACAATGAAACTTTGGAACAACTGACTACTGAAACAAATATACATTTAACGTCAATCAACTATATACAGTATGGCATGAACTAGAGTCGACTGGATCAACATACTATCTGCGACAGGCTTTGGTGGGCGTGTCAGTGATTGAAAGAACAAAGGTGTTCTTCATGGGGATGTTGTCTGTCCTTCCACTTGTTTAAGACACATTCCTGTCGATGTGTGCAAGAGAGCATGTGTGACCTGCATCTAGACCAGGGATGGTCAACTTTGATCTGAACACGTCATGAGTGGCCGCAGTGGCTGCGTACCCCAATAAGCAAAACATTTTAGTGGTCCCTCTCTTGACAGCAGCCAGAAAAATGTTTAAGTTTGAAAGTACATTTCCTGCAATTCTACACATTTTGCCATGGAATGTAGTGAAAAAAATAACTATTTCAAAGCTAATTTCCTGCTATTCTAAACATTTTGTCATAGGGTGGAGAGAAATGTTTGCCGTTTTGAATATGATATCTGAGTAAGAGTGATTAACAAAATCAATAGGGGCCCTCCGGTCAGTAATTCCACCTTGATTACTTCCATGATTAAGTTTAGGTAGCAGGCCGCTAGACTAATTTACAAATAAAAAATGTAGCTGACATGGGCTAATTGAGTGACTGTCAGTGACTAACATAACGAGAAAAACTGCTGATGCACAACCAAATTTTGAAATTGCACCTTGTGTATTCTACAACAGTAAGTTGAGACCCCGGCTGATTGATCTGTTGCCCATCCCTGATCTAGACCTATGGCCTGCTGTTGCATATATGGGGGTGTATATTAAGCCAATAAATGTCAGTTTGTCATTGGCGCCTGTATGGCACATACGGTCATCCTGTGTACATTAACCTTGTCCCCTGGCTAATGAGACTAGTGTACATTAATCAGTACTTTTGAGGAACAGATGTCCAAAGCTTGCGACTCATTACAGTAAAAATCTTGAAGCTAAATAATTAATGTTGTTCCCCAAAGGAACAGCCAAACTCATAGTATCAAGTTACAAACTGAAAGAGAAGTGTCTTAATTGTGTTTCCACCTCAACTCTATAGGCCATGCGAAAGAGGCACTTGATCTGGCAAGCATGCAAGAGCAGTTGGTACAGCTGGAGCATTAGAGTAAACTGAAGGTGGGTCACTTTCAAATGTCTGGTTATTAGGTTTATCCATCAAATTGTTGTGAGCATATATTGAGTAGTGACTTTATTTTTATCAAGTTTGGCATGAAATGGAACTGTTAAATGATATGCAATAAACCTAACCTTCCTTTAACCAGGAAAAGCCCTTTTTCAAGGGAGAACTTGCCAATAGGCAGCTACAATCAATACATTACAGAATTAAAACATACAACAATACAACATGATCCAGACTAAAAAAAAGCATTATTAAAAGCATTATTAAAGCATATTTTAAATTCATTCAGTGGCACTAACATATCTAGATGAAGCATGGATTGTAGACTATTCCATGCCTCTAGTGCACAAGAAGAGAAGGCAGTCTTAACTAATACTGTGAATATCCTGGGGACTTTAAGTACAGTAGCAACCACCTAGTAGACCAGGTATAGTAACTGCTGGTGGTGAAGGTGACCAGACTAGAGGGAGTTTACCCAAGAGGGCTTTGTACGCTACAAATAAGCTACAAATGTACCTTACTGTGCATATAAAGTGAAGGCCAACCTACCATTTGGTACAAGGTGCAATGGTGGGTGAGTGACTTGGCATTTGTAATAAAGTGCAAGGATGCATGATAAACAGAGTCCAGTTCCTGTAAGACGGAAGAGGTGCCATGCATATATAACAAGTCACCGTAATCAATTACAGAGAGAAAAGTGGCCTGAACAAGCTTCTTTCTTTCCCTAAGCTGAAAGCAAGCCTTATTATGAAAATAAAAACCCAATTTCAATTTAAGCTTCCTCACAAGATTATCCATATGAACTTTAAAGGACAACTTGTCATCCAACCATATACCTAGGTATTTGTAGGATGTTTTTTGTACATTCGAGACCAGTTAGAAACCATAAAGGGAGGCCTGGAGTGACTGAAAAGCAGTCTGGAGCTCTTCAACAGCCTGAACCAGAGAAGGAGCACTTGAATATATGACTATCCTCTGCATAGAGATGTAACTTTGCTGGTTGTATCCCATTTCCCAGTTCATTAATAAAAATTGAGAACAACACAGGAGCTAAAATGGAACCCTGGGGCACATCTCTATTAATCTCAAGAAAGCTAGATTTGTGATTGTCAGTATATATACACATTGTGTTCTGTCAGAAAGATAGTTCCTAAACCAATTTACTGCCCCTTCACTGAAACCAATGTTACTGAGTCTAGCTAGCAAGAATTCATGGTCAACTGAATCAAATGCCTTTGATACATTAACAAACAGAGCAGCACAACGTTTCTTTTTATCAAGTGCATTTGCCACTGCCATAGCTGCAGTTGTGGTGCTGTGCCCCGATCTAAAGCCAGACTGAACCACGATCAGTATGTTCTTTTCAATTAAGACGTTTTTAACTGAGTTCACTAGGGATTCATAGACCTTGGCCAGGATAGGGAGTTTGGAGATAGTACGACAGTTATTAGCATCTGAGGGATCTCCACCCTTTAGCAGTGGGAGGACATAAGCTGATTTCCAAATGCTGGGTATGGAATTAGTCATGAGACTGAAGTTGAGAATGTGAACCAGAGGTTCAGTAATAATACCAGCTGCTATGTTTAGGAGGTAGGGATCCAGGTTGTCTGGACCTGCAGACTATTTACTGTCTATTGCCTTTAGTGCTTTATAGACCTCAGCATAAGAAACAGGCTCAAAGTTAAAATGGTTCACATAAGAACCTATATATATATATATATATATACAGTGGGGCAAAAAAGTATTTAGTCAGCCACCAATTGTGCAAGTTCTCCCACTTAAAAAGATGAGAGAGGCCTGTAATTTTCATCATATGTACACTTCAACTATGACAGACAAAATGAGAAAAAAAAATCCAGAAAATCACATTGTAGGATTTTTTATGAATTTATTTGCAAATTATGGTGGAAAATAAGTATTTGGTCAATAACAAAAGTTTATCTCAATACTTTGTTATATACCCTTTGTTGGCAATGACAGAGGTCAAACGTTTTCTGTAAGTCTTCACAAGGTTTTCACACACTGTTGCTGGTATTTTGGCCCATTCCTCCATGCAGATCTCCTCTAGAGCAGTGATGTTTTGGGGCTGTTGCTGGGCAACACGGACTTTCAACTCCCTCCAAAGATTTTCTATGGGGTTGAGATCTGGAGACTGGCTAGGCCACTCCAGGACCTTGAAATGCTTCTTACGAAGCCACTCCTTCGTTGCCCGGGCGGTGTGTTTGGGATCATTGTCATGCTGAAAGACCCAGCCACGTTTCATCTTCAATGCCCTTGCTGATGGAAGGAGGTTTTCACTCAAAATCTCACGATACATGGCCCCATTCATTCTTTCCTTTACACGGATCAGTCGTCCTGGTCCCTCGGCAGAAAAACAGCCCCAAAGCATGATGTTTCCACCCCCATGCTTCACAGTAGGTATGGTGTTCTTTGGATGCAACTCAGCATTCTTTGTCCTCCAAACACGACGAGTTGAGTTTTTACCAAAAAGTTATATTTTGGTTTCATCTGACCATATGACATTCTCCCAATCTTCTTCTGGATCATCCAAATGCTCTCTAGCAAACTTTAGACGGGCCTGGACATGTACTGGCTTAAGCAGGGGGACACGTCTGGCACTGCAGGATTTGAGTCCCTGGCGGCTTAGTGTGTTACTGATGGTAGGCTTTGTTACTTTGGTCCCAGCTCTCTGCAGGTCATTCACTAGGTCCCCCCGTGTGGTTCTGGGATTTTTGCTCACCGTTCTTGTGATCATTTTGACCCAACGGGGTGAGATCTTGCGTGGAGCCCCAGATCGAGGGAGATTATCAGTGGTCTTGTATGTCTTCCATTTCCTAATAATTGCTCCCACAGTTGATTTCTTCAAACCAAGCTGCTTACCTATTGCAGATTCAGTCTTCCCAGCCTGGTGCAGGTCTACAATTTTGTTTCTGGTGTCCTTTGACAGCTCTTTGGTCTTGGCCATAGTGGAGTTTGGAGTGTGACTGTTTGAGGTTGTGAACAGGTGTCTTTTATACTGATAACAAGTTCAAACAGGTGCCATTAATACAGGTAACGAGTGGAGGACAGAGGAGCCTCTTAAAGAAGAAGTTACAGGTCGGTGAGAGCCAGAAATCTTGCTTGTTTGTAGGTGACCAAATACTTATTTTCCACCATAATTTGCAAATAAATTCATTAAAAATTCTACAATGTGATTTTCTGGGAAAAAAATTCTCATTTTGTCTGTCATAGTTGAAGTGTACCTATGATGAAAATTACAGGCCTCTCATCTTTTTAAGTGGGAGAACTTGCACAATTGGTGGCTGACTAAATACTTTTTTGCCCCACTGTATATATATATCATAGTTTACTGTAACAGAGCTTACATCATAAACCTGGGCACCACCATTATCAAAAACTGAACCAGCAGATATGAAGTGCTTGTTAAAAAACCCTACAATATCAGCTTTATCCTTCACTTCATTAGAATCCATCATTAAATGGTCAGGAACGCCAGAGGATACATTAGAAACTGACACTGATTTGATTAGCGTCTAGAACTTGGTAGGGTTGTTTAGGTTCTCTGTGACTGCATGTAAATAGAAATCTGATTTGGACTTCCTGGTAAATCCTGGACATGTGTTTCTTAGCACTCTGAAGGAGGCCCAGTCAACAGGAGCATTTGTATGTCTAGCTTGAGCCCAAGAGACATTTCTCTTTCTAATTAATTCTGCCAAGTTATCTGAAATCCAGGGATTGCCCCTTCCACTGATTCAACATTTCTTCACTGGAGTATGCTTATCACAAATGGACACAAATTGCATAGAAAAATAGTCCCAGGCAGTGTCAACATCGGGAATGAGACTTACTCTGTCAATAGTATGGTACAGATCATGTAAGAACGCTTGCTCATCAAACTGTCTAAAATGTCTTTTAGAAATATAACGGGGTTTGGCTTTGGTTATTTTTGTACTTCTAACATAAGAAATTGCACAGTGATCACTGACGTCATTACAGAATATCCCTGTCCATGTGTATTTGTGAGGGGTATTTGTTAGAATAATGTCCAATAGCGTTGATTTGTTAGGTGCTCTGGGATTCGGTCTGGTAGGCGCATTAATTAATTGCGCGAGATTCAGAGAGTCACACAGTTACACGATACAGATGTAAGCATGTCCCAGTTCAAATCTCCTAAAATAATGAATTGTCTGTAGCAGCCTACTACAGTGATGTGGGAGTCCTTATATACTTTCACTTTAACCGCAAGCAATTCAAAATGTTTGGCTTTGGTAATAGAGATAATTTCAGAGGTGTTAAACTTGGATTTAACATCAATTCCCTCCTCCTTTACTCTTCTGATTCGTTCTAAAAAAAAAAACGTGTACTCATCAATATAAATCGAGTTATTTGACACAGATTTCTTTAGCCAAGTTTCTGATAAAACCATTAGGTATGCATTTGTCGTATTGGCCCATATTCTAAAAATTTATATTTTTGGAAAATAGACTTCTGACATTAACATACAAGAGGCCAAAACCTGCTCTGTTTTTAAAATCATAGGAGTCGGTAGAGATTGCATGGTATCTACCGGCCCAGGGTTTGGTCGCACATTACCAGAGATCAACAATAAAAACATAACAGTATATCTCAGTTGCCCAATGCGTGAGGACTAGGCAGGGCCAGCACCATTGTCAATAAAGTCTTTCCACACAGACAACTAATTCAATAGTTTGATATTTTGGAAGTAGGCTATGCCATCAAGTGTAGGTCCAGTTGCGTTTGAGAGTGGTAGAAAGAAATGCAAAGAGAAAGACCAAGTTCCTGGTGGTATTGACATGATGGTCTCGTCAGAGTGTTTGAAAATTGTAGGGCATAAAGCGAAGATAATTCACTCACCCATTGATCATTCAGCCTATTTAATCCAGGGTGGCATTGCGTAAAGAGCAGGCACAGTAACAGATACACAATGCCGGTTTTTAGAGGTATTTCAGCACAGGTGCGCAGCGACCAGTAGACCTTGTGCATCAGATTTTCCAATCTGGCAACCGCTTCTCCGCTCCTGGCCTTCAGTGCGCAATTGCGTTCGAGTAGAAGGCCTTGTGCGCAGACAGACGCTCATGACTCGGAGAGCTCCAACTCCAGAAAGGTGTAGGCTACAGTTTACGAGCAGCTCAAGGCAGAAAAAACGGTCTTTCAATCAGAAATCTTTGTACAAGTACATTTCGTAAAATAGAGACGGAAATCAAAAAATAATAGTTGTTATATACAGCATCCACCTCCACATCAAAAGTGTTTGCTTCTGTTTAACAGGATCAGGGTCGTTAAAACGATTAAAACTCTTATCTCAATGATCACACATACAAAAGGACAGACTGATTGGCTACCATTTTGGATTGTTGCTGGCCTGTGTTCTAGATTGATATATAGCCCTATATATAGATGTCCTAGCCTACCTCTTTCAGGTAATACGTTCAATGCAGTATTATCCTTATATTTAGCTAATTAATGCATAATTAGCTTCTAATGTATAGCCTCTGTCTTTTGCGCAATATGTACGCACTTGTAATCCGCTGGCATCTTGGGAGTTTTTTTTAGCATTTCTTACACCAATAAACTATTCGAAGATGGAAGCAAGCTCTTGTTTGGTGAATGTTAAATACAGCAGCCAATATAATTCAGGGGGAGATTGAAAGAAGAGTGTTTATTCAGCCCAATAATTGTTCAATCTTCGTGAAGAGAAGTGAAAACCTTCAGCATCTCATTCTAGTCCTCTATTATTCAAGGATGTCATTAGAATGATGAAGATAAGGACAACAACAATTATTACATTTAACTGTTGAATGCGAGGGAGGAATGACGCAACAATAGAGAGGGAGACGAGGTAGGCTTCTAACATTAGGGGGGGAATTATGAAAGTATTCAGACCCCTTGACTTCCACATTTTGTTATGTTACAGCCTTATTCTAAAATTGATTAAATTGTTTTTTTCCCCTCATCAATGTACACACAATACCCCATAATGACAAAGCAAAAACAGGTTTTTAGAAATTCTAGCAAAAACATAAAAAAAGAAAAACTGAAATATCACATTTACTTCAGTATTCAGACCCTTTACTCAGTACTTTGTTCAAGGACCTTTGGCAGTGAGTACAGCCTCAAGTCTTCCTGGGTATGATGCTACAAGCTTGACACACCTGTATTTGGGGAGTTTCTCCCATTCTTCTCTGCAGATCCTCTCAAGCTCTGTCAGGTTGGATGGGGAGCATCGCTGCACAGCTATTTTCAGGTCTTTCCAGAGATGTTCAAGTCTGGGCTCTGGCTAGGCCACTCAAGGACATTCAGAGACTTGTCCCGAAGCCACTCCTACATTGTCTTGGTTGTGTGCTTAGGGTTGTTGTCCAGTTGGAAGGTGAACCTTCACCCCAGTCTGAGTAAAGGGTCTGAATACTTATGTAACTGTGATATTTATGTGTTTTTTTTATACATTTGCAAACATTTCTGGAAGCCCTTTTTTGCTTTATCGTGGGGTATTGTGTGTAGATTGATGAGGGAAACAACTATTTAATACATTTTAGAATAAGGCTTTAACGTAACAAAATGTGGGAAAAGTCAAGGGGTCTGAATACTTCCCGAATATACTGTAAAACAATATAATACGATACAGCAATACAGTCCACTCTCAAAAATATTAGTCAACTGGAGCTAGTTTCATTTATTTACCCAAAACAGCATATAGCTAGCTACATCTATGGGCTTTTATGTTTTTCTGTGCTTAATGTGCAATAGTCTATATCATATGTGTATTGGAAAACGGCACAATCATTTGGGCTTTTGTGGGCATGGGCTCATTAAATGTCTTTCATGTAGGGCTCATAAAATGTATTTAATGTATGGCTTATCAGGCTTAGGTATCATCAGGCTTGAATTTTCAATCAAAGCTCTAATCAAATCCAGACATAGACCTATTTATATGCTTTATAATGCTTTTGAATGACACTTCCGGTTTTGGCAGGAAATACCGGGTAGTATAAACCTGTTAGTATAGTTTAATATGTACTTTACTAGAATAATGAAAAATTGTTTAACATTCTTAAATGGTATTGGTTAGGTGCATGATATTAACTTCACGCCAACTTACAGTACAGTCATCACAAGAGCTGTCTATAGTCAACAGGGTCACACTTTCTACATCCACTATGAATGCTGACCGATGGTCTGTTACGTTAAGTTGCCCTGCAGAAATTGGCCCTCCATTCTGGGATGGATTACGCCATCATGACAGGCGGAGACGTAGCCCCCAAAGGCTGTGACAGGGCCACGACTATGCAAAAGGTCTTTGACTTGACCAGCACAAGCCGGCATGGGTAGGACATTCATCCACTTAGCACTATGTCATGTTAAATGTCAAAAGTTAAATCTACAGATCCTCATTGACACAAATCATATTGGTGTTTACGTCAAATCAGAGCCATATGTAAAGATCTATGGGTGTGAAATGATGCAGACAATTAAATTGATAGAACCCACAATCTAGCTGCAATATTAAAGGGAAATGTCACAATTTTTCAACTTCATATTCATCATCTCCAGCACCACCCCAACATCAACATATGTGACAATTGCGCATTTCTATGGAAACAGTTATCTTCCTCTATCTTTTTTACTACAAATCATAGAAACACACCATTTTCACACATGTTGATGTTTGGATGGAGATAATGAATATGAAGTTGAACATTTTTGAAATATCCCTTTAAAGCCCCTACTCCCAAATATAATAATAAATACATAACTTCCCAAATGTTTCTTATAAAGCAATTATAATTGCTATTCTAATCTGTTGTCTCATCTTCTGTAGTGTCCTGCTCTTTGTAAATGAAACATATGCATTCCTACATAAGAGATCCACAGTGAGTCCAGTAAACGGTAAGCACATTATGCTTTCAAGAGTTAACATGTCAGTTGATTTGATCACATGTCGATTACTTTGTGTTACAGGAGAAAATCAGTGAGGATCTCGGAGCCACCCTTAACGCATTCCTTTACCGCACTGGAGAGCAGAGCAACAAATTGGTACCAACCAAAATCATTTTGTCATGTAAAAATGTATTCCTTTCAAGTGATTTTACACTGGCAAGTTACAATGGTGATTATATTTTAGTTTTAAGGAAGAGTATGAAAAGCTTGACATGACTTAAAAGATGTTTGAATAATACCATCTCTCTCTTCCCAGGTTTATGCTAGTGTTGACAGATTTGTACTGGAGCCCGCCACCATAGGGAGACAGTGAGTGCACCATTCTCCACTTGTACTAGAATTCCATTATCTATAAGTGGCATAATGATTCTGGTAATGACTGCAAATGTGCAACGTGATATTTATGAGCTAGATGTATTTTCGATGAATGATTGCTCTGATGAAACAATACCGTGTTGAGTTGAAGGTTTATTTCACAAACCTATATCCCCCTGCAGGAGAATGAAGTTGGCCCAGTTTGACTATGGCCAAAAAGTGTTCAGACATTGCAATTCATGCAGCGGGCATGTCGGGGTGTGAGATCTCTAAACTGGGTGTGGCCTGGCAGGTGAGTACATGTGACCTGTTCAGTTAAGCTTCCAAACCATTTAGTTGGTTGAGTTGCCTCTAGATAACAGTACAGGATAACGGAACACAAGATGATGTTCAATCCATGTACCACGTCAGGCTGCTGCTATGATCGATGCACAGGGTGGTGAAGCCAAAGAAGGTGGCAGCAGCGAGTGCAAGAGGATTCACAGCGGTGCAGGAGGCTCTACCACAGGCCCTGTTGTAGAGGCCATCATCTCCAACACTCCGGTCGCAGCCGCAGCTGAACTAGTGAAGGTTGAAAAGGCAGCTGCCATTATCGAGGAGGCTGCTACCCCCATTGTCACTGAGATAGTTGCAGCTCCAGCCCTCAGAGGCAGAAGTGGTGGAGGTTCCTGTGGAAACTGAGACTGCTATCCCATTGGTGCAGAAGGTAGAGATCATCAAGAATGTACCTGAAGAGGCTGCAGCATCTGTTGTTCCAGAGACTGTAGCAGTGCCTGAGGTAAAGTAGGTTGATGTGTCTGCACCCAAGGAGGCAGAAGCTGAGGTACTTGGAGATAGAGCCCCTATCCTTAAAGAAGAACCAGCTCCAACTAAAACCACCCAAGAGTTTGAAGCAACAGAAGCAGTCAAGGAGTCAGAAGCCATTACAGTAGAGTCAGAGGCCACAGCAACTGCTGTTGCCAAGGAAGCAGAGGTCACATCAAATGTGGTTACCCAGGAATCTGAACCCACAGTCGTTGCCCAGGAGGCAGAGGCAGCCCCGGAGTCAGAAGCCCTTGTAGAGGCTGTTACTGAGGAGACTACTGCTCGAGACTCAGAGGCCACAGCACCCACTGTTGCCAAGGAGACCAAGGCCACAGCAGTTCCCATTGCCCAGGAGAGTGAGTCCGCAGCAACCTACATTGCCCAGGAGACCTACATTGTTGTGGAGATAGAGACGGCAGCAACCCCTGTTGTCATGGAAAAAGAGGCAGTAGAAACCCTCCTTGCCACGGAGACAGAAGCCGCAGCAACCCCTGTTGAAGGAAGCCGCAGCAACCCCTGTTGTCACAGAAACAGAGGCAGCTGCAACCCCTGTTGTCGCGGAAACAGAGGCCACAGCAACCCCTGTAAGTCCGCAGCAACCTCTGTTGCCAAGAAAACTGAGGCTACAGCAACCCCTGTTGCCCTGGAGACTGAGGCCGCAGCAACTCCCGTTGCCCCGGAGACTGAGGCCCCAGCAATCCCCGTTGCCCCGGAGACTGTGGCCGCAGCAACCCCCGTTGCCCCGGAGACTGAGGCCCCAGCAACCCCCGTTGCCCCGGAGACTGAGGCCCCAGCAACCCCCGCTGCCCTGGAGACTGAGGCTGCAGCAACCCTCGCTGCCCCGGAGACTGAGGCTGCAGCAACCCCCGCT
This sequence comes from Salvelinus namaycush, assembly GCF_016432855.1. Taxonomy (NCBI): domain Eukaryota; kingdom Metazoa; phylum Chordata; class Actinopteri; order Salmoniformes; family Salmonidae; genus Salvelinus; species Salvelinus namaycush. The sequence goes on from NC_052322.1 coordinate 25,970,209, forward strand.
GCCCTGGTGACTGAGGCCGCAGCAACCCATGTAGCCAAGGAGACAGAGGCCACTATAGCAAAGGTTGACATAGAAACTGCAGCTGAGATCCTTGCAACTGCTGTGGCAAGGATTCTGAGGCGACTGAAATTACAGCTGCCACAGCGGTGCAACTGAAACCTCTGGGACTCTGGAGGCAGATGCTAGTAAAGTTGAAACACCTCTAGCAAAGGACCAGGAAAGTGACAACCCAACCAAACCAAAATACCCTCCTAAAAAAAAAAATTATGGTGAAGCTACTGAAACACTTTGGTAGGGAGCAAGATGAAATATGTTGAAGAAAAAATATGGTGTTTTGTCATGCGATTAAACAGCTATTTATTATTCTGTCTCAGTAGCTAGGTTTCCATCCAATTGCCAACAGATTTTCATGCAAATATTCAAAAATCCACATTAAAAAAAGATGTACATTTTCCCACCAGAGGGATGTTTCCATCAAACTGACTTGTTGCGGATAAAAGGCTGTGTGATGATGTAGTGCACATAAAACCCACAACCACTTTTGCAATTGAAGGAGGGCTGAACTTCCTGATTTGGTCTCAATTCCGGCTTGGTCATTAAGAAATGCAGTGGCCAAGACTGAAGCCAAACAAGAGTTGTCTTGGTGGGGTGGTTTAATGTGGGTGTCGTGCTTGTGTGTGTTTGCATAAGGCAAGTGTTTGTACATTGTCTGCCAAAACGGTACACAGTACATCACTCACCCTTCTATAACTTGAAACAGCCTAACCAGGTCTTGTCTTGAAGTCGCCTAGGCTAGCTAGTGCTAGCTAGCTTCTTCCGCCAATTAGCTTCAGCCAGCTGGTGTGCGACCATGGCAAAATTGTTTTGAAGTTGGATAGCCTATAGCTGGGGCTAGTAAGGGACCGTTAATAAATTACACAATGTAAAAGGGAGAATATTTTCATGTTGCACACCTTTGAGAACTCGTTAAAGGGAATCTTCACAATTTTTCAACTTCATATTCATCATATTTGTTTTATCACAGGAGACAGTTTTATTACTCATCACTGTATTATTTACCAAAAGTTTGGCTGAACCCCTTTGAAGTCATGTAGATCACATCATTATGCTCTTTTTGTTTACAAAGCCCTGCTCCTCAAACTTTTGACTTACTTATTTATCACTGTTAAGATTTAAAATGACAAGTTATCATACCCGGTCACAAGGTTTGTTAACTCTGGAGACTCCTTTGGTGTCTAGAGAGTTAGGTAAATCAGCCTTTCATTTCCTTGCACCTTACGTGTGAAATGATCTACAATACACTTTAAAATTGGAGGAATTGGTGCCTCTAGGTCATGTCAGACAGCTGTTAGGGGACCATTTTACTGAAGAATGTGTCTGTTTTTTATGATTGTGTTTTGCTTTTTGTGTATTGTTGTGTATAACAACATGTATTTGAATGTGTTTATGAATGTGTGGTTTAATGTGTTTATTGTATTTTGATGTGTTTTGTGGTTCTGTACAGGGGTCATCTGGAAAACAGACTTTGGTCTCCAATTTGACTCCCTGACAAAATAAAGGTTACATAAAAGAATTTCCAGCAGCACCACAACATCAACAGATGTGAAAATGGCGCGTTTCTATGTTTTGTAGTAAAGGAAGATAAGTGTTTCCAATGACATCATCAGTGTTATTGACCAATTGTGAGTAGGGCCTCCTACTAATTGTCTACTAATTGGTTGATGTCATTGGAAACACTTATCTTTCTCTATCTTTTTTTACTACAAGACATAGAAATGCGCATTTTCGCATATGTTGATGTGGTGCTGGAGATGATGAATATGAAGTAGAACATTTTTGACATTTCCATTTAAATGCGTTCAATATTTATATATGAATTTCTACAATTGATTGTTGGTTTTGTGGTTTTAAGTCATTGAAATTTTGAGCTATTGACCTTTTAACATTTTGCCCCATGTATGTTGTGTAATTTACTGATGGTCCCTAACTAGCCCCCATAGGGATATCGACTGTTAAACTAAATTGACCATGGGCATTACAGTCGGGTCACGTCCAGCTGAGCTCTGAACTGATGATTACTTGGGTGCTGCCAGCTGTGGGTATGTGGAAATAAACCCAGCCCAAGGAAAATTATTACTATACCCTTCATTCCGTGACATACCCTTTTTTCCTATTATCACGCAAATCTCAGTTTTGTATGTGTCACATTCCTGACCTTATTTCCTTGTTTTGTCTTTATTTAGTATGGTCAGGGCGTGAGTTGGGGTGGGCAGTCTATGTTATTTGTTTCTATGTTTAGGTTTGTTCGTTTGGCCTAATATGGTTCTCAATCAGAGGCAGGTGTTTGTCATTGTCTCTGATTGGGAACCATATTAAGGTAGGCTGTTTTCAATGTTTGTTTGTGGGTGATTGTTGCCGTGTCTGTGTTTGTTCGCCACACGGTACTGTTTTCGTTCGTTCACGTCGTTTATTGTTTTGTATTTTGTCAAGTGTTTTTCGTCTTCGTTCATATAATTAAATCATGTATTCAAACCACGCTGCGCTTTGGTCCGATCCTTGCTCCTCCTCAGACGAGGAGGATTACGACGAACGTTACAGTATGAGACTGACTTTATGACCAAAATGATCCCATTTACAGTTTTCACACAATAATAAATGTTTCTTACTCATATCAATGCCACATAGAGTTTTCAAAACGAGAAGTTGCTTTTTAGGGGCAGTCGTTCTTTAATTTCCCAAGTTAAATGGGTTTCCATTACATTTTAGACTTTACTGATGGTTTTGTCACAACAATTGTTGCAATAATATAGAAAATTTCCCCAATCTGGTTTTGGCTTATGCTCTAGTCTAGACAGTTGAGATGCGGATAAAAGATATGATGAGATGCGGATAAAAGACAGATTATTTGATAATTGACAGCTGATCACCGATCATCATGTCACCGGCATCATTCAAATGAACTGTTTGCATAAGACCTGTCATGAGGTTTTTTTTATGCATCAGGTAATTCAGCCACATGAAATGGTTGGATTAAGCCTGGTTAATAATGGTGTCTTATTGCACTTTTAGAGTGGACGCCATAAGAAAATGACAACAGATTGGACCTGTATACATCTCAACATCAAATGGACTGGGATGGAGCGCCCTATTACAATTCCACCACTTTTCAACTCCATTCAATATCTCCATCACCATACCAGTGTGTACCTATTATAAAACAGCACATTTCTATGATCTGTGGTTAAAAAGATAAGAAGAAAGGTCCTAAAAAAAATGATTCTCGGTTGCTATGTTTCCATCCAATTGGAGACAGATTTCCATGCAAATATTCAAAAATCTACATAAAAACAGTATGGACATTTTCCCACTAGAGATGTGTTTCCATCAAATGTACTTGTTGTGGATAAAAGGCTGTGTGATGACGTAGTGGATATAAAAATAACTTTTGCGGTTACATTTCTATGTACCGAATAAAAAATACGATTTAAATGTGTTTCCATTGCATTTTATTCTACTGATGGGTTTCTCACAAAAACAATTGTGTTATATAGGAAGTGTGCTCACTCTAGTATTGTTGGCATGTGCGCTCTAGCCAACAGCTCGCAGATACAGTGCGGGTATATTTACATGGGGAAATTATTATGGACAAAAGAGCGAGATTACTTTTTTTTGTCAAAAGGCAGTCAAGCATCGATGATCATGTCACCAAAATAAGACACTTGATATTTATTGGAAAGCAGCATCAAGCTCATCACCTTGCACGTTTACCACCCTGTGAAGTTCATCATCACTAATTATATCTGTAGCCAAATAAACTGCAAGCTTTCCTGACGAGTCGTAGAGAGTATCACACAACATGTCATCACGTGACTCCAAGTTCACTTCGATTTAATGGTTATTATATCAATATTTGCGCATAAAAGCGCTTCCACCACCATTTCTCGCATAATACATTTTACCAACGTATTTTGTTTTGTCGACATTTGGAAAGTTTACTGTTAGGCTTGTCAGGACATGTTTTATCCGACGTACTTTACTCTCATAAAAAGGTTGGATGGAAACCTGCTTTCTGACATCACAAGGTAGGATTAAAATGAAGAAAAACGGTGATTTTCAAAACCTGCAACAACTTTCTAGCTAGAGGGAGGGTATTTTCTTGCTCCCCACATCACCGCGTCTCATAGTGTTTGCAAAATCACTTACAACATTTTTTTGTTTTAACTTATGACGATGTCATCAGGTAGAACTTTTTCACTTTATTTTTTTTCTATAAAACGTAGAAATGCTGTTGTATCAAGTTGGCTGGATGTCTTTGGGTGGTGGACCATTCTTGATACACACAGGAAACTGTTGAGCGTGAAAAACCCAGCAGATTTGCAGTTCTTGACACAAACCGGTGTGCCGAATCTCCACTGGGATTCTCTGCCTCTAACCCTATTACAGGGGCTGTCACTTGCTTACTGGTGCTCTTTCATGCCGTCCCTAGGAGGGGTGCGTCACTTAAGTGGGTTGAGTCACTGACGTGATCTTCCTGTCTGGGTTGGCGCCCCCCCTTGGGTTGTGCCGTGGCGGAGATCTTTGTGGGCTATACTCGGCCTTGTCTCAGGATGGTAAGTTGGTGGTTGAAGTTTTCCCTCTAGTGGTGTGGGGGCTGTGCTTTGGCAAAGTGGGAGGGGTTATATCCTTCCTGTTTGGCTCTGTCCGAGGGTATCATCGGATGGGGCCACAGTGTCTCCTGACCCCTCCTGTCTCAGCCTCCAGTATTTATGCTGCAGTAGTTTATGTGTCGGGGGGCTAGGGTCAGTTTGTTATATCTGGAGTACTTCTCCTGTCTTATCCGGTGTCCTGTGTGAATTTAAGTATGCTCTCTAATTCTCTCTTTCTCTCTTTCTTTCTCTCTCTCGGAGGACCTGAGCCCTAGGACCATGCTTCAGGACTACCTGGCATGATGACTCCTTGCTGTCCCCAGTCCACCTGGCCGTGCTGCTGCTCCAGTTTCAACTGTTCTGCCTGCGGCTATGGAACCCTGACCTGTTCACCGTACGTGCTACCTGTCCCAGACCTGCTGTTTTCAACTCTCTAGAGACCGCAGGAGCGGTAGAGATACTCTTAATGATCGGCTATGAAAGCCAACTGACATTTACTCCTGAGGTGCTGACTTGCTGCACCCTCGACAACTACTGTGATTATTATTATTTGACCATGCTGGTAATTTATGAACATTTGAACATCTTGGCCATGTTCTGTTATAATCTCCACCCGGCACAGCCAGAAGAGGACTGGCCACCCCTCATAGCCTGGTTCCTCTCTAGGTTTCTTCCTAGGTTTTGGCCTTTCTAGGGAGTTTTTCCTAGCCACCTTTCTTCTACACCTGCATTGCTTGCTGTTTGGGGTTTTAGGCTGGGTTTCTGTATAGCACTTTGAGATATCAGCTGATGTAAGAAGGGCTATATAAATATATTTGATTTGATTTGCCTACTACCATAACCCGTTGAAAGGCACTTAAATCTTTTGTCTTGCCCATTCACCCTCTGAATGGCACACATACACAATCCATGTTTCAATTGTCTCAAGGCTTAAATATCCTTCTTTAATTTACCTGTCTCCTCCCCTTCATCTACCCTGATTGAAGTGGTTTTAACAAGTGACATCAATAAGTGCTCATAGCTTTCATAGATTCACTGGTCAGTCTATCATGGAAAGAGCAGTATGCTCAGTGTATGTGAACAATAAGCAGTCATAATAAATGCATGCATTGTTTATGATACAGTTATAATAAACAATTCTTACAAATGTACCTTGTTTATATCCTATCATAGTTAGCAGGGATGGGTGCTGGGAATGCTTTTTTCCCCATACATACACTCCCCTATGTAATTATTTAGTGAAGCTTTACATTTTGCTGAATTGTCTCTATACTCAGCATTTTGGATTGATCAAATGTTTTATATGAGGCACCAATACAGTATGTCACCTTTTATTTGAGGGTATTTTAATAAATATAATTTACTGTTTAGAAATGAAAACATTTTATGTATCTAGTTCCCCCATTTGAAGGTGTCATAAGTATTTTGACAAATTTACTTATAGTGTATTACATTTAGTCAAAAGTTACAGAGGCATAAATTTCATACCCCCCCCAAAAATGCTAACCTCCCTTGTTATTGGTAATGGTGAGAGGTTAACATGTTTTGGGGACATGATCTTTGTGCATCTGTAACTTTCTCACTCATCAATATTCATGATTCATTCATGATTATCCATAATCATGGTAACATACACATGAATGTAGAAGTGTTCAGAAACATATTCTATTTTAATTTACAATAAAAGCGACTCCAAAACGACACAATACATTATTTACCATTCATTTCTATTGGGCACAACATAATCCAAAACACAACCAAAACAAAATGCAAATGCATCCAACAAGTTTGTAGAGTCACAAGCTTGATTTAGTCATTGTGTGCTAGGAATATGGGACCAAGTACTAAACTTTTGACTAAATTGAATACACTAAGGGAATTGTCCAAATACTTTTGACACCTTCAAATGGGGGGACCAGATACATAAAGTGCTTGAGTTTATAAACAGTAAAACAGATATGTATGAAAATACCCAAAAATAAAAGGTGTCATTCTGTACTGTCACCTCATATAAAACATTTGATCTCAAATCCAAAATGCTGGAGTATAGAACCAATTTAAAAGATTTAACTTCACTACTAAATAATTGTGTATGGAAGCGTATCTATTGAACAGTATATCTACTGATGTTGAGGCAATGACACATTCAAACATTAGGGGTCACTGTTGTGCTTCAATGGCACTTTTAATAAAACAGACATTTTATCCTCACAACAGCAATGTCTGGACAGAGAGGGGAGGGGGACTGGGTGAGGGTTCCCGCTGCTGCTAGGCTGGTTGCTCCTGATAGGTATGAGGCAATTGGATGTAGCAAATTGGGAAGTGCTATTGGACACAGTATTGGGAAGACAAGGGAAGTACTGAACTGTCTCTCCGTCTTATCTGGGCTGGCATCAATTTATTTTCTACCTTCTCATAAATAATAACACAGCACAGAGAACCCTGACCACAAACGTATGCTCCCCTCCCCTTCTTATATTTACATGTAAATTAATACATTAATTTAATTCACAAAGTAACAAAGCTAATTAATCTGTGTTTTTAGCAGAAATCACACTCTTCAACCCCAGACGGCTGTCATCCTCATCTTCCCTACCCTCCGTTTATCCTCCCATACAGTCCATCGGCTCTATTCGTAACACTTGACTCACCACACTCACAAACAAACCCACCCATACCCTGTGTTCCCACTTCCCCATATTTATTAGTATTTACAGAAGCAACAATCTAATCTTCCCATCACAAAATCTTGAAAAACACCCTTTTCCATTTACCTCCCTCCCACTTTAGAGAAAGACCCTCCCAATAGAGAAAAAAACCACTGTGGCACCCCATTCTTACTCCCCCCACTTTCTGGACACTGCCCGCATCGTACCCTTTTCTAAGTTTCAACAATGAACACAAAAAATGTGGACATAGACAAGATTTCAGTAGCGACTATCTTCTTCTTCTGCTCGAGTTTGGATTGGTTGGTGCTGACTTGTCAAAGAAAGTCTCAGTGACAGGGGTGTTATGAACAGTGAGAGGGCAGTCTTCCAGGGTCTCTGAGGCACCAGTTGGCCATGGGGCAGTTTGGGGGGGCTGGGATGGGGGATTCTTGTTTTAGAGTCAGAGGTGGCGTGGGCTGGGGTGGCCGTTGTGGTAGAGCTTCTGCTTGATGTGGACCATGTTGCCACTGGAGTCCTCCAGCTGTCTGAGCTGGGCGCGTCGACGCAGATCTCGAAGGTTGCAGAACGAGGGGAGCCATGACCAGGAAGGGGTGTCTGGTGGACAAGAGGAGAGAGGGAGGTTGTTATAGGGGTGAAGAAACTAGAGAAGAAATATACATGATTAGAACATTTATCTCATTGTGGGGTTAATAAGAGAATGGGAGTGCATTTGGTTAGGTATATTAGATGCCCAATATGTCCAAAACATCCTTGATGCTCCCACCAACCTAATTGTTGGTAGTACAATACATCAATCCTACACACTCATGTGTTGCCCATGTAACCGGTGTAAAATAGCTAGCTAGTTAGCAATGTGCGCTAGTAGCGTTTCAATTGGTGTCGTCACTCGCTCTGAGACCTTGAAGGAGTTGTTTCCCTTGCTCTGCAAGGGCTGTGGCTTTTGTGGAGAGCTAGGTAACGATGCTTTGAGCGTTACGGTTGTCGATGTGTGCAGAGGGTCCCTGGTTCAAGCCCAAAATGGGACGGTTGCAATACTGTTACACCCACACATTCATGTGCCAAATATAAAATGTTACATCACTATTCTGCCGAGCACACAGCCATGCAATCTCCATAGACAAACACTGTCAGTAGAACAGCCTTACTGAAGAGCTCAGTGACTTCAACGTGGCACCATGTTAGAATGCCAACTTTCCAACAGGTAATTTCGTCACATTTCTGCCCTGCTAGAGCTGCCCCAGTCAACTGTAAGTGTAAAGGAAATCACACTACAAACTATCACCCTTAAGAAAATCATGAATGTCATGGATATATTGGAATTAGTGGATATATGGAGGCTTAAATACACTGACCTAGTGAGATATACATGGCGGAAGCTTTATCAAGCTAGTCATCTTGATTACTTTCTTATGTCATTCTCTCTCACCAAAAGTTTAAAAAATGTTGATGGGAACAGAATGCAGTCGGATCATAATTGGCATATATAGTACTCTTACAGAATTTCCACGTGGACGAGGATATTGAAAATTTAATCAAAGCCTACTGGATGATAACTAGGACAGAATAATTTATAACTGACTTTTTCAGACATAACATAGGTACAGCAGATCTTATTGTATGGGACCCTTTAAAATGTGCCTTTAGAGGCCATGCAATTCAGTACTCATCTATAAAACAAAAGCAATTTAAATCAAAAGAGTCCATATTAACAAAGGAAATTGAAGGACTAACAGTACAGATAGATAGCAATAAAAACTGTACCAGAGGCACAGAATAAGTTAGAGGAAAAACAAAAAGAAATGGAGGAACTTATTCAAGAACGTTCCAGTGTAATATATTATAAAAATAAATTGAACTGGATGGAATATGGGGGAAAATGCACCAACATTTTTTTCAATCTTCAACATAGAAATGCTACCAATTTTTTTTATTGAAACTTGTTACAAATGATGGAGTCACGCATGATTCACCAAATTATATTTTGAAAGAGGAAGTAAAGTACTTCAAGAATATATTTTTGTTTCAGTCTCCTCCATCTCCACTAACCGAAGCTAAGTGTATGGATTTTTCCCCTATTAATAATGTAAAATTAACATCTGTACAGAAAGACTCACGTGAAGGCCAAATTGCAGAGGAGGAACTTCTTGATGCAATTAAAGCCTTTAAGTCTGGGAAAATTCCAGGGCTGGATGGCATACCAGGGGAAGTATACCAAAAAAATATTGTATCATGTTTTAATCACTCCTATATAAACGGTAGATTATTGGACACGCAACAAGAAGGTCTGATTTCATTATTACTGAATGTCACGTTCTGACCTTAGTTCCTTTTTTATGTCTTTATTTTGGTTTGGTCAGGGCGTGAGTTGGGGTGGGCATTCTATGTTCTATATTCTATGTTTTGTTCTATGTGTTGTATTTCTGTGTTTGGCCAAGTATGGTTCCCAATCAGAGGCAGCTGTCAATCGTTGTCTTTGTGGGTAGTTGTTTCCTGTTTTTGTGTTTGTTTCACCATTCAGGACTGTTTCGATTTTTGTTGTCATTCACTTTGTTATTTTTGTCTTTTTCCCGTGTTCAGTTAATAAATTTAACATGGACACTTACCACGCTGCATTTTGGTCCGATCCTTCATATTCCTCATCGGAAGAAGAAGAAAATCGTTACACTGAAACAGGATCCAAGTGTTATATATAAAGATCCAGTCCATAAAAAAAATTGGAGGCCTCTTACACTTCAGTGTTGTGATGCAAAAATTCTAGCTAAATGCTTGGCGCATAGAATTAAAAAGGTATTGTCAGGTATTATTCATCCTAATCAGACAGGTTTTTTACATGGACGATACATTGGAGATAATATAAGACAAGTACTGGAAACAATAGAATACTATGAAATATCGGGGAAACCAGGCCTGGTTTTCATAGCTGATTTTGAAAAGGCTTTTGATAAAGTACGACTGGAGTTTATATATAAATGCCTAGAATATTTCAATGTTGGGGAATCTCTTATAAAATGGGTTAAAGTTATGTATAGTAACCCTAGGTGTAAAATAGTAAATAATGGCTACATCTCAGAAAGTCTTAAACTATCTAGAGGAGTAAAACAAGGTTGTCCACTATCGGCATATCTATTTATTATTATTATGTTAAAATGAGATCCAAGAATAGTATTAGGGGTTAGAAATCCATGAATTAAAAACAAAAGTGTCATTGTACGCTGATGATTCATGTTTTCTTTTAAAACCACAATTAGAATCCCTCCACAGCCTCATAAAGGATCTAAATACTTTTGCTAACCTCTCTGGATTAAAACCAAATTATGATAAGTTTACTACAGTTGAAGTCGGAAGTTAACATACACTTAGGTTTACATACACTTAAAACTCGTTTTTCAGCCACTTCACAAAATTATTGTTGACAACCTATAGTTTTGGCAAGTCGGTTAGGACCTCTACTTTGTGCATGACACCGGTAATTTTTCCAACAACTGTTTACAGGCAGATTATTTCACTTATAATTCACTGTATCACAATTCCAGTGGGTCAGAAGTTTACATACACTAAGTTGACTGTGCCTTTAAACAGCTTAGTAAATTCCAGAAAATGATGCCATGGCTTTAGAAGCTTCTGATAGGCTAATTGACATCATTTGAGTCAATTGGAGGTATACCTGTGGATGTATTTCAAGACCTACCTTCAAACTCAGTGCCTCTTTGCTTGACATCATGGGAAAATCAAAAGAAATCAGCCAAGACTAAAGAAAGATATTGTAGACCACAAGTCTGGTTCATCCTTGGGAGTAATTTACAAACGCCTGAAGGTACCATGTTCATCTGTACAAACAATAGTAGGCACGTATAAACACCATGTGTAACGCTCGTCGTTAGGTGGAAGAGAGGAGGACCAAGGCGCAGCGTGGTAAATGTTCATGATGATGAATTTTAATGATGATCCAACAAACAGAACACTGACAAAATACAAAACAATAAACGACGTGAACAAACTAACGAAAACAGTACCGTGTGGCGAACAAACACAGACACGGCAACAATCACCCACAAACAAACAGTGAGAACAGCCTACCTTAATATGGTTCCCAATCAGAGACAACGTAAAACACCTGCCTCTGACTGAGAACCATATCAGGCTAGTTAGACAACCCTAACCAATGAAAACACATAACATGGAATATACCCACCCAGCCCACGTCCTGACCAACTAAACAAAGGAAATAAGGTCAGGAACGTGACAGTACCCCCCCCCCCTCCCTATAGGGGAGGGTCTGGGTGGGCATCTGTCCACGGTGGCGGCTCTGGCGCTGGACGTGGCCCCCACCCCACCATAGTCACTACCCCCTTTCGTGGCCTCCTTTTAACTGCAACCCTCCATATTAACCCCACTGGACTAAGGGGCAGCACCGGACTGAGGGGCAGCACCGGACTGAGGGGCAGCACCGGACTGAGGGGCAGCACCGGACTGAGGGGCAGCTCCGGACTGAGGGCAGCTCCGGACTGAGGGGCAGCTCCGGACTGAGGGGCAGCTCCGTACTGACTGACGGCTCTGGCAGGTCATGGCTGACTGACGACTCTGGCAGGTCATGGCTGACTGACGGCTCTGGCAGGTCATGGCTGACTGACGGCTCTGGCAGCTCCTGTCTGGCGGGCGGCTCTGGCAGCTCCTGTCTGGCGGGCGGCTCTGGCAGCTCCTGTCTGGCGGGCGGCTCTGGCAGCTCCTGACTGACGGACAGCTCTAGCGGCTCCTGACTGATGGACGGCTCTAGCGGCTCCTGACTGACGGACGGCTCTGAAGGCTCAGGACAGACGGGCGGCTTTGAAGGCTCAGGACAGACGGGCGGCTATGAAGGCTCAGGACAGACGGGCAGCTCAGATGGCGCTGGGCAGACGGGCAGCGCAGGCGGCGCTGTGCAGACGGACAGCTCGCAGTGCAGGCGGCGCTGGGCAGACGGACAGCTCAGACGGCGCTGGGCAGATGGGCAGTGCAGGCGGCGCTGGGCAGATGTACAGCGCAGACGGCGCTGGGCAGACGGCAGACTCTGGCCGGCTGAGGCGCACAGTAGGCCTGGTGCGTGGTGCCGGAACTGGTGGTACCGGGCTAAGGACACGCACCTCAAGGCTAGTGCGGGGAGCAGCAACAGGGCGCACAGGGCTCTGGAGACGCACAGGAGGCTTAGTGCGTGGTGCCGGAACTGGTGGTACCGGGCTGGAGACACGCACCATAGGGCGAGTGCGTGGAGGAGGAACAGGGCTCTGGAGACGCACTGGAAGCCTGGTGCGTGGTGTAAGCACTGGTGGTACTGGGCTGGGGCGAGGAGGTGGCGCCGGATATACCGGACCGTGAAGGCGTACAGGAGCTCTTAAGCACCGAGCCTGCCCAACCTTACCTGGTTTAATGCTCCCCGTAGCCAGGCCATGCGGCGAGGTGGAATAGCCCGCACTGGGCTGTGCTGGCGAACCGGGGACACCATGCGTAAGGCTTTGGTGCGAAAAGTGCAAATCAATCTCAGAACAACAGCAAAGGACCTTGGAAAGATGCTGGAGGAAACAGGTACAAAAGTATCTATATCCACAGTAAAATGAGTCCTATGTTGACATAACTTGAAAGGCTGCTCAGCACGGAAGAAGCCACTGCTCCAAAGCCGCCATAAAAAAGACAGACTACAGTTTGCAACTGCACATGGGGACAAAGATCGTACTTTTTGGAGAAATGTCCTCTGGTCTGATGAAACAAAAATAGAACTGTTTGGCCATAATGACCATCGTTATGTTTGGAGGAAAAGGGGGAGGCTTGCAAGCCGAAGAACACCATCCCAACCGTGAAGCACAGGTGTGGCAGCATCATGTTGTGGGGGTGCTTTGCTGCAGGAGGGATTGGTGCACTTCACAGAATAGATGGCATCATGAGGAAAGAAAATTATGTGGAGATATTGAAGCAACATTTAAAGACATCAGTCAGGAAGTTAAAGCTTGGTCGCAAATGGGTCTTCCAAATGGACATTGACCCCAAGCATACTTCCAAATTTATGGCAAAATGGTTTAAGGACAACAAAGTCAAGGTATTGGAGTGGCCATAACAAAGCCCTGACCTCAATCCTATAGAAAATTTGTGGGCAGAACTGAAAAAGCATGTGCGAGCAAGGAGGCCTACAAACCTGACTCAGTTACACCAGCTCTGTCTAGAGGAATGGGCCAAAATTCACCCAACTTATTGTGGGAAGGTTGTGAAAGGCTACCCAAAACGTTTGACCCAAGTTCAACAATTTAAAGGCAATGCTACCAAATATTAATTGAGTGTATGTAAACTTCTGACCCACTGGGAATGTGATGAAAGAAATAAAAGCTGAAATCAATCATTCTCTCTACTATTATTCTGACATTTCACATTCTTAAAATAAAGTGGTGATCCTAACTGACCTAAGACGGGGAATTTTTACTCGGATTAAATGTCATGAATTGTGAAAAACTGAGTTTAAATGTATTTGTCTAAGGTGTATGTAAACTTCCGATGAACCAGACTTGTCGAGGTCTACAATTTCTGACCCACTGAAATTGTGATATGATATATATTATGCATGTATATGGATATATATTTACCCCAAAAATATATGGGGGATTGGAAATTATGCAGACAATTACATTGATGGAAGCAACAATCTATCTGCAATATTAAAGCTGATCCACCCCCTAAAAAAAGAGAAAAGAAACGAAAGAAAAAAAGCTGTAAGTGCTGTTATTGTGAAGTGGAAACGTCTAGAAGCAAGAACGGCTCAGCCTCGAACTGGCAGGCCACACAAGCTCACAGAATGGTCTAAAGCGCGTAGCGCCCCCCCCCCCCCCCCCCCCCCCCAAAATGGTCTGTCCTTGGTTGCAACACTCACTACCGAGTTACAAATTGCCTCTGGAAGCAACGTCAGCACAAGAACTGTTCATCAGGAGCTTCATGAAATAGATTTCCATGGCCGAGCAGCCTCACACAAGCCAAATATCACCATGCGCAATGCCAAGCGTTGGCTGGAGTGGAGTAAAGCTCGCCGCCATTGGACGCAGTGGAAACGGGTCTTTGGAATGATGAATCACGCTTCACCATATGGCAGTGCGACAGACGAATCTGGGTTTGGCAGATGCCAGGAGAACGTTACCTGCCCCAATTCATAGTGCCAACTGTAAAGTTTGGTAGAGGAGGAATAATGGGCTGGGGCTGTTTTTCATGGTTCGGGCTAGGCCCCTTAGTTCCAGTGCAGGGAAATCTAAACGCTACAGCATACAATGACATTCTGTACGATTCTGGGCTTCCAACTTTGTGGCAACAGTTTGGGGAAGACCCTTTCCTTTTTCAGCATGACAATGTCCCTGTGCACAAAGCGAGGTCCATGCAGAAAAGGTTTGTCGAGATCGGTGTGGAAGAACTTGACTGGCCTGCACAGAGCCCTGACCTCAACCACATCAACCACACCATATTAATGCCCATGATTTTGGAATGAGACATTCGACGAGCAGGTGTCCACATACTTTTGGTCATGTTTGTGTATGTTTCAGTTTCTATATCCTGATATGCATGATTAAATAGCGATTTAAAAAAAGATATTTAGGATTTCTTTCACCAAGTATATGAGTGTGAGGTAGAATTTGTAGAAATGGAAGTGCAGGAATTTGTCTCTGTCAGGCTTAGTTGGCGAGGTGAGTCCCGCTGAGACGGCAGAGAAAGAAGACGGAGATCCCAAGGCAGCACACCCACTAGCACATGGCCCTGCCAGAGTCAGGGGAGAGGGGGGAGTACGGGGAGGCAGGTGGTGGGAAGTGGGGGTCGCTGGCCGGGAGGGAGGAGTGAGTTATTTATAGCTGTGAATGGGTATGCAATCCACAAGGACAGTTCAGAAGGGTATCCAAACGAAAAGAGAGAGCGATACAGGTTCTTCTCATTTGAATAAAAGGATGGAGATGGAGTCAGGAGAAAAATGTAAATGGTAATGTAATGCGGAAAGTGGGGTGAGGGTAGAAATGTAAAGGTCTTTTTACGGAGGGAGGGAAGGGGGGCCATTGTTATCCAAATCATAATCTTCCTCTTTTGTTATCATATTTTGTTTCCTTATTTTGCTAAATAAAATGTCTTTCCACTGATGGTTTAATCACTGATGGTGCCAAAGAATATGAATCAGTTATTCATGAGAAATAGACAGTAAGAAAGGGGTCACCAAAAGGATGCCTTTTAAAGAAAATGGATATCAGGAGATTCAATAACTGAATGGAGAGCAGGAGACGCAGGGTCTATAGATGGAATTAGAAAAAGCTAAAGGAATCAATGTGCACCTCAATGCGGTCTGTGTCAGTGTGGTGTGCATGTTTCTTCCTCACCCGCCATTCCAGCTGCTCTCTCTCACTCTATTTATAGCTCCCTAGGAGGGAGCAAGTGTGTGGTGTGTGTGTGTGTGTGTGTGTGTGTGTGTGTGTGTGTGTGTGTGTGTGTGTGTGTGTGTGTGTGTGTGTGTGTGTGTGTGTGTGTGTGTGTGTGTGTGTGTGTGTGTGTGTGTGTGCGTGTGTGTGTGTGTGTGTGTGTGTGTGAGAGAAAGTGTATGTGTGGGTTGGGATGTGACAGTATATTCACACCCCCCTACCTTCCCGCTTCATCAGCCTCACCTTCACTCCCCATCTCAGGGAGGCTAAACAAGTCTGACCCACAATCAATATCACAGCCAAACACACCAGTGAAGGGGCATTCCCTCCATTCACAAGGATTCCAGCACAAGAAAATCCTTGAGCCACCCCTCTACCTCGAGGGAAACATTTGAATGTAAAATCTGGGTGTATTTTTTTATGTGGATGTTATGCACTGAATAGCAGATGGATTGATTCTGTGCTGCAAATATGAAGCAGTTTTATCTTGACTAATACTTATAGAATCACAGAATCTAAGTCTGGCAATATTTGTATGCTTCACATCTCCAAATTCATATTTATCATCAATAAATAATAAGACATGCATCTAAAGAGTATGGCAAACCTACTTTTTAACGTAGTCTTTTCAAGACATAAAATAATAGGGTTATTTAGTACCCCATCTTTGTGTGGTGGTTTCATATTAATCAGAGGTGATTAATTGGCCATCTCTTACTTTTACAGTGCCTTGCAAAAGTATTCATCCCCCTTGGCGTTTTTTCCTATTTTGTTGCATTACAACCTGTAATTTAAATGTATTTTTATTTGGATTTCATGTAATGGACATAAACAAAATAGTCCAAATTGGTGAAATGAAATGAAAAAAATTACTTGTTTCAAAGAATTCTAAAAAATAAAAAAAACGGAAAAGTTGTGCGTGCATATGTATTCACCCCCTTTGCTATGAAGCCCCTAAATAAGATCTGGTGCAACCAATTACCTTCAGAAGTCACATAATTAGTTAAATAAAGTCCACTTGTGTGCAATCTAAGTGTCACATGATCTGTCACATGATCTCAGTATATATACACCTGTTCTGAAAGGCCCCAGAGTCTGCAACACCACTAAGCAAGGGGCACCACCAAGCAAGCGGCACCATGAAGACCAAGGAGCGCTCCAAACAGGTCAGGGACAAAGTTGTGGAGAAGTACAGCTCAGGGTTGGGTTATAAAAAAATATCCGAAACTTTGAACATCCCATGGAGCACCATTAAATCCATATAGAAAAATGTAAAGAATATGGCACCACAACAACCTGCCGACCACCAAAATTAAACGGCCCAGGCAAGTAGGGCATTAATCAGAGAGGCAACAAAGAGACCAAAGATAACCCTGAAGGAGCTGTAAAGCTCCACAGCGGAGATTGGAGAATCTGTCCATAGGACCACTTTAAGCCGTACACTCCACAGAGCTGGGCTTTACGGAAGAGTGGCCAGAAAAAAGCTATTGCTTAAAGAAAACAATAAGCAAACCCATTTGGTGTTCGCCAAAAGCCATGTGGGAGACTCCCCAAACATATGGAAGAAGGTACTCTTGTTAGATGAGACTAAATTTGAGCTTTTTGGCCATCAAGGAAAACGCTCTGCCTGGCGCAAACCCAACACCTCTCATCACCCCGAGAATACCATCCCCACAGTGAAGCATGGTGGTGGCAGCATCATGCTGTGGGTATGTTTTTCATCGGCAGGGACTGGGAAACTGGTCAGAATTGAAGGAATGATGGATGGCACTAAATACAGGGAAATTCTTGAGGGATCAAATCAAGAGATTTGAGACTGGGACGGAGGTTCACCTTCCAGCAGGACAATGACCCTAAGCATACTGCTAAAGCAACACTCGAGTGGTTTCAGGGGAAACATTTAAATGTCTTGGAAGGGCCTAGTCAAAGCCCAGACCTCAATCCAATTGAGAATCTGTGGTGTGACTTAAAGATTGCTGTACACCAGCGGAACCCATCCAACTTGAAGGAGCTGGAGCAGTTTTGCCTTGAAGAATGGGCAAAAATCCCAGTTGCTAGATGTGCAAGCATATAGAGACATACCCCAAGAGACTTGCAGCTGTAATTGCTGCAAAAGCTGGCTCTACAAAGTATTGACTTTGGGGGGGTGAATAGTTATG
Source organism: Salvelinus namaycush (assembly GCF_016432855.1). NCBI lineage: Eukaryota > Metazoa > Chordata > Actinopteri > Salmoniformes > Salmonidae > Salvelinus > Salvelinus namaycush. The sequence continues at coordinate 25,988,085 of NC_052322.1, forward strand.
CACGCTCATGTTTTCAGTTTTTTGTGTTGTTTCTTATTTGTTTCACAATAAAAAGTATTTTGCATCTTCAAGGTGGTAGACATGTTGTGTAAATCAAATTATACAACCCCCCCCCAAAAAATATATTTTAATTCCAGGTTGTAAGCCAACAAAATAGGAAAAATGCCAAGGGAGGTGAATACTTTCGCAAGCCACTGTAAACTCACTAGACATTATGCCCCTCTATTTTCTGACCGTAACAGCAATTGGAATATCCAGGTCACATCACCTCCTTCAGCAATGTCTTATATCTAAAGGATCCAGGCCAGCTACAAAATATAGGCCTGTTTTGACATCGAGAGCTGCACAAGATAATGTGTAGCTGAAGCAATTGGATTATTCCAACACATTATAAGAACACTCCATTGGGCAAACGTTGGTTGAATCAACATTGTTTCCTTGTCATTTCAACCAAAAATTATGACGTTCAATCATAATGTGGAAAACTGATTGGATTAGGTAAAAGTAATCAACGTAAGAGAATTTAGTATTTTCTTCACTGAACTTTTAACCTAAATCCAATGACATGGTGAATTTTTTAAATGTATTTCAACTTAGTTGACAACTCAACCAAATGTAAATCAAAACTAGACGTTGAGCTGACGTCTGTGCCCAGTGGGACTGGACAAGTTATTGAATCAGGAGAAGAAGTATGGACAAGAAGTCCTCTAATATGTAATATGTTCACATTGGCATACACTCTCCCTCAGTGAAGTCTGGCTTGCTAGACTAACAATGGTAAGAATTGAGACAGTTAATAATTGTATGTCTTCCTGGTGTATAGACAGACACATGCCCTCTGTGCTATGGGTAAGGAATCTTTGTTTCAGTGAATCAGTATGTACTAAACATATGACATCTGAGGGCAGCAATATTTCCACAGCATAATTAACATTACAGTTTCACTATGCCTACTTTACACACATAACTATCCCCCCTCAACGGACAGAAAGTAATCTTTTTCCAAATTCCTTCTCCCACTTATACAGTAGTAATTACCTGCATAATGTCTTAATTCTAATTCATGACCATAACACAGTGTATACAGTACTGTACAGTTAATACCCTGTGAGACAATACATTTTGTCTGGAATATACTTTTCCCTTTTCCCCTATGAATGCTTTCTTTGAGTATACAACTGAGCCCTTATGTCCTCAAGTTCTGTAAAGTTTCCCATAACCATCACTCATAGCCAGGTGTGTTGGGCTATCCGCCCACCCAAGAAAGCATGGTTTCAATTGGTTTCAATGAATGGTACAGTGGTCAACAGCAGCCTGTATGTTCGTTCTGTGCATTTGCACACCCATGTTACATCCCCAAGAAAAGATGTAGGAGAAACACTGATCAATAAGGCAGTCGAAATATTAACACATACACCACTTCACTCAACATCTCTCTTTTCGCAGAGGTGGGAATCAACCAAACAATACTTCTGTCATCAGATGATTGAGAAATGTTTTGCTCATTCTGCTGCACATTTTGTCAACCTTATTGATGTTCCAGTCAGTCCATATAAAACTTTTCCCAGTCAAACCGACCAAGTCTCTGGTTGACTCACCGTAGTAGCGACTGGCTCTCCATGCCCTGACAGCACAGTGCAGCACTCCGTCCAGCCACAGCAGGAGCCAGCTGATACAGAAGCCCAGCAGCAGCCCCAGCATCAGGTCCATCTCCTGCTTGGTCACGCTGTCACTCACAAAGTAGTTCTCCGACGAGTCCACCAGAGAATGGTCCCCATTGTACGGGATCACGTAGTGGACATGATGCCTGGAAGAGACAAAGCCGGAGGTTAGAAAGTGTTAGTGGTGGAGGGAAGAACAAGGAAAAGAGGAGATAGGGCAAGAGAGGACAAATTAGGGGGTGTAGGTGATGAAATTGAATTCTCAACACTGATTTGGTACAAATGGGAGAATGCAAAGGCATGGAATACATGCTGAATTTATACAGTACAGTGCTGGTGAATAATCATTTCCAGAAATGTGTGTAGCCTACCTTCTGTAAATGATTACCATTACTTTTGTCACAGTGTTATCAAAGCCTAACATAACGACCTACCTAACGTGCCCCTCAAAGGTATATCTCATAAAATGACAACCTGAGGTTTACAAGCAGTAAAGGAATGACAGTGGATGTGGCCTCAGGCCTGACTAGATGTGCATCATCGCCAGGATGACGCCTCAACACCACATGCACTAAAAGTAGGCTTTCAAGATCAGGTGGGCTCTCATCTGACTGTCTATTCCATGAAATGTTTATACTGAGAGGGTAAACATCTTACGTAAATTAGTAACTCTTATTGAAGAGCATTTTCAGGTCACTAAAAGATAAAGTGGCTGTGTGCCAAATGGCACCCTTTTCCCTACATAGTGCACTACTTTTGACCAGAGCCTGGACGCAGACACTGTGTCACCCGCTTTCAATTGGCTTAATTAAAGGCAATGACAAGCAATGTGACATGCAATTGTTGGGATCTAGTTTAGGACTATATGTACTATATGTCCCCGGGAACAGGAAGGGAACAAGCACAAGTATGAAAATATATAATTCATTCAAAGCTAGGAATATTGTGAGCATTGCACATTGAATATTGAGTATCAGAGGTTTTATCAATATTTAAAAATGACTTAAAATAAACCACAAAAAAATGCTGCTATGATAGACAGCAATAATGTTCCTCTGAAAAAAATATTAACGCAACATGCAACAATTTCAACTATTTTACTGAGTTACAGTTCATATAAGGAAATCAGTCAATTTAAAATTAGGCCCTAATCTATGGATTTCACATGACTGGGCAGGGGCGCAGTCATGCCTGGGAGGGCATAGGCCCACCCACTTGGGAGCCAGGCCCACCCACTGTGGAGCCAGGCCCAGCCAATCAGAATACATTTTCCCCCCGCAAAAGGGCTTTTTTACAGACAGAAATACTCCTCAATTTCATCAGCTGTCCTGGTGGCTGGTCTCAGACAATCCCGCAGGTGAAGAAGCCAGATGTGGAGGTCCTGGGCTGGCGTGGTTACACGTGGTCTGCAGTTGTGAGGCCGGATGGAAGTACTGCCAAATTCTCTAAAACAACGTTGGAGGTGGCTTATGGTAGAGAAATTAACATTCAATTCTCTGTGAACAGCTCTGGTAGACATTCTTGCAGTCAGCATGCCAATTGCACACTCCCTCAAAACTTGAGCCATCTGTGGCATTGTGTTGTGTGACAAAACTGCACATTTTAGAGTGGCCTTTTATTGTCCCCATCACAAAGTGCACCTGTGTAATGATCATGCTGTTTAATCAGTTTCTTGACATGCCATGCCTATCAGCCTAAACGGCTCTCTATCCACCGGATGTGTACCAAACTCACTAAAAGTGGCAGTAATAAAGCCTCTCTTGAAAAAGCCAAACCTTGAACCAGAAAATATAAAAAACTATCGGCCTATATCGAATCTTCCATTCCTCTCAAAAAAAAATGAAAAAGCTGTTGCGCAGCAACTCACTGCCTTCCTGCCTTCCTGAAGACAAACAATGTATACGAAATGCTTCAGTCTGGTTTTAGACCCCATCATAGCACTGAGACTGCACTTGTGAAGGTGGTAAATGACCTTTTAATGGCGTCAGACCGAGGCTCTGCATATGTCCTCGTGCTCCTAGACCTTAGTGCTGCTTTGATACCATCGATCACCACATTCTTTTGGAGAGATTGGAAACCCAAATTGGTCTACACGGACAAGTTCTGGCCTGGTTTAGATCTTATCTGTCGGAAAGATATCAGTTTGTCTCTGTGAATGGTATGTCCTCTGACAAATCAACTGTACATTTCGGTGTTCCTCAAGGTTCCGTTTTAGGACCACTATTGTTTTCACTATATATTTTACCTCTTGGGGATGTCATTCGAAAACATAATGTTAACTTTCACTGCTATGCGGATGACACACAGCTGTACATTTCAATGAAACATGGTGAAGCCCCAAAATTGCCCTCGCTAGAAGCCTGGTTTCAGACATAAGGAAGTGGATGGCTGAAAAAGTTATACTTTTAAACTCGGACAAAACAGAGATGCTTGTTCTAGGTCCCAAGAAACAAAGAGATCTTCTGTTGAATCTGACAATTAATCTTGATGGTTGTAAAGTCGTCTCAAATAAAACTGTGAAGGACCTCGGCGTTACTCTGGACCCTGATCTCTCTTTTGACGAACATATCAAGACTGTTTCAAGGACAGCTTTTTTCCATCTACGTAACATTGCAAAAATCAGAAACTTTCTGTCCAAAAATGATGCAGAACAACTAATCCACGCTTGTGTTACTTCTAGGTTAGACTACTGCAATGCTCTACTTTCCGGCTACCCAGATAAAGCACTAAATAAACTTCAGTTAGTGCTAAATACGGCTGCTATAATCCTGACTAGAACCAAAAAATGTGATCATATTACTCCAGTGCTAGCCTCCCTACACTGGCTTCCTGTTAAGGCAAGGGCTGATTTCAAGGTTTTACTGCTAACCTACAAAGAATTACATGGGCTTGCTCCTACCTATCTTTCTGATTTGGTCCTACCGTACATACCTACACGTACGCTACGGTCACAAGACGCAGGCCTCCTAATTGTCCCTAGAATTTCTAAGCAAACAGCTGGAGGCAGGGCTTTCTCCTATAGATCTCAATTTTTATGGAATGGTCTGCCTACCCATGTGAGAGACGCAGACTCGGTTTCAACTTTTAAGTCTTACTGAAGACTCATCTCTTCAGTGGGTCATATGATTGAGTGTAGTCTGGCCCAGGAGTGTGAAGGTGAACGGAAAGGCTCTGGAGCAACGAACCGCCCTTGCTGTCTCTGCCTGGCCAGTTCCCCTCTCTCCACTGGGATTCTCTGCCTCTAACCCTATTACAGGGGCTGAGTCACTGGCTTACTGGTGCTCTTTCATGCCGTCCCTAGGAGGGGTGCGTCACTTGAGTGTGTTGAGTCACTGACGTGATCTTCCTGTCTGGGTTGGCGCCCCCCCTTGGGCTGTGCCGTGGCGGAGATCTTTGTGGGCTATACTCTGCCTTGTCTCAGGATGGTAAGTTGGTGGTTGAAGATATCCCTCTAGTGGTGTGGGGGCTGTGCTTTGGCAAAGTGGGTGGGGTTATATCCTTCCTGTTTGGCTCTGTCCGGAGGTATCATCGGATGGGGCAACAGTGTCTCCTGACCCCTCCTGTCTCAGCCTCCAGTATTTATGCTGCAGTAGTTTATGTGTTGGGGGGCTAGGGTCAGTTTGTTATATCTGGAGTACTTCTCCTGTCTTATCCGGTGTCCTGTGTGAATTTAAGTATGCTCTCTCTAATTCTCTCTTTCTCTCTTTCTTTCTCTCTCTCGGAGGACCTGATCCCTAGGACCATGCCTCAGGACTACCTGGCATGATGACTCCTTGCTGTCCCCAGTCCACCTGGCCGTGCTGCTGCTCCAGTTTCAACTGTTCTGCCTGCGGCTATGGAACCCTGACCTGTTCACCGGACGTGCTACCTGTCCTAGAACTGCTGTTTTCAACTCTCTAGAGACCGCAGGAGCGGTAGAGATACTCTTAATGATCGGCTATGAAAGCCAACTGACATTTACTCCTGAGGTGCTGACTTGCTGCACCCTCGACAACTACTGTGATTATTATTATTTGACCATGCTGGTCATTTATGAACATTTGAACATCTTGGCCATGTTCTGTTATAATCTCCACCCGGCACAGCCAGAAGAGGACTGGCCACCCCTCATAGCCTGGTTCCTCTCTAGGTTTCTTCCTAGGTTTTGGCCTTTCTAGGGAGTTGTTCCTAGCCAAAAAAATGTTGGTCTAAAAATACTTCTAAAGGCATATAGGCCTAATATAGCACATTACTGAACATTAACTATGAGGAAATCTTGAAATGAGAGGGAGTGAGAGAGAGACCCTCTCAAAAGTTTGGCCAATATTATTGTATGATGATCTTAGTAACACTTCATGACCCATTACTAATCTTACTAACACTTCATGACCCATTTCTCAGGTTGTTAGACTGTAGGCAGTCAAAACAAAGGAGCAGTATTCATACAGGGCCAAGAGCAGATTTTCTTATTTTCTGTGAATGTTAGTTAAGTTAATAATTTGTTTCAGATTATGCACTGAACAACAATGACCCAACACGTACATAAAGTTAAAATATGTACAGTGCCTTGCAAAAGCATTCACCCCCTTGGCGTTTTTCCTATTTTGTTGCATTACAACCTGTAATTTAAATCCATTTTTATTTGGATTTCATGTAATGGACATACACAAAATAGTCCAAATTGGTGAAATGAAATGAAAAAATAACTTGTTTAAAAATTAAAAATTAAAAACGGAAAAGTGGTGCGTGCATATGTATTCACCCCCTTTAATATGAAGCCGCTAAATAAGATCTGGTGCAACCAATCACCTTCAGAAGTCACATAATTAGTTAAATAAAGTCCACCTGTGTGCAATCTAAGTGTCACATGATCTGTCACATGATCTCAGTATATATACACCTATTCTGAAAGGCCCCAGAGTCTGCAACACCACTAAGCAAGGGGCACCACCAAGCAAGCGGCACCATGAAGACCAAGGAGCTCTCCAAACAAGTCAGAGACAAAGTTGTGGAGAAGTACAGATCAGGGTTGGGTTATAAAAAAATATCCTAAACTTTGAACATCCCACGGAGAACCATTAAATCCATTATTTAAAAAATGGAAAGAATATGGCACCACAACAAACCTGCCAAGAGAGGGCCGCCCACCAAAACTCACAGCCCAGGCAAGGAGGGCATTAATCAGAGAGGCAACAAAGAGACCAAAGATAACCCTGAAGGAGCTGCAAAGCTCCACAGCGGAGATTGGAGTATCTGTCCATAGGACCACTTTAAGCCGTACACTCCACAGAGCTGGGCTTTACGGAAGAGTGGCCAGAAAAAAGCCATTGCTTAAAGAAAAAAATAAGCCAACCCATTTGGTGTTCGCCAAAAGCCATGGGGGAGACTCCCCAAACATATGGAAGAAGGTACTCTGGTTAGATGAGACTAAATTTGAGCTTTTTGGCCATCAAGGAAAATGCTATGTCTGGCACAAACCCAACACCTCTCATCACCCCGAGAATACCATCCCCACAGTAAAGCATGATGGTGGCAACATCATGCTGTGGGTATGTTCGGCAGGGACTCGGAAACTGGACATCGGCAGGGACTGGGAAACTGGTCAGAATTGAAGGAATGATGGATGGCGCTAAATACAGGGAAATTCTTGAGAGAAACATGTTTCAGTCTTCAAGAGATTTGAGACTGGGACGGAGGTTCACCTTCCAGCAGGAGAATGATCCTAAGCATACTGCTAAACCAACACTCGAGTGGTTTCAGGGGAAACATTTAAATGTCTTGGAAGGGCCTAGTCAAAGCCCAGACCTCAATCCAATTGAGAATCTGTGGTGTGACTTAAAGATTGCTGTACACCAGCGGAACCCATCCAACTTGTAGGAGCTGGAGTAGTTTTGCCTTGAAGAATGGGCAAAAATCCCAGTGGCTAGATGTGCCAAGCATATAGAGACATACCCCAAGAGACTTGCAGCTGTAATTGCTGCAAAAGGTGGTTCTACAAAGTATTGACTTTGGGGGGGGGGGGGTGAATAGTTATGCACGCTCAAGTTTTCTGTTTTTTTGTCTTATTTCTTGTTTGTTTCACAATAAAAATGTTTTGCATCTTCAAAGTGGTAGGTATGTTGTGTAAATCAAATGATACAAACCCCCCCAAAAATCTACTTTAATTCCAGGTTGTAAGGCAACAAAATAGGAAAAATCCAAGTGGGTGAATACTTTCGCAAGCCACTGTAGTTGTTCAGAGTGTACTCAGGCCTAAACTTGCCTTTATCCATGGCTTAATATCCTAATGAATTACAGTACCAGTCAAAGGTTTGGACACATCTATTCATTCAAGGGTTTTTCTTAATTTTTTCTATTTTCAAAATTGTAGAATAATAATGAAGACATCAAAACTATGAAATAACACATGGAATCATGTAGTAACCAAAAAAGTGTTAAACAAATCAAAATATATATATATTTTTTTATTCTTTAAAGTAGCCACCATTTGCCTTGATGACAGCTTTGCACACTTGGCATACTTGCCTAGGAACTTACTTTGTTAAGGTGGTAGGACTGAAAATGAACGAATTCAACAACCATGTCACTAACAAATACAATCATGGTTGGTTATGCTACACTTTAATCGAAAAGGCAAGGCACACTGGGAAATTATTGGAGGCGTGGCTTAGTGGGGGCATTCAATTTAAGTATACCTTACTAAAAATAAATGCATGTTTTATTGTATTTCTCATATGAAGGTAGTACTGCTCAATTCAGCTATTTAAGTTTCTTAACAACATTTATTTTAGGTAATCGGTTTCCTCAAAATATCTGAGTACAACTTGATCTTAGAAAGATTTTGTGTTGTAAGGAGTCTCTACCAGCAATTGTGAAAATGTGAGGCCACATATAACTTTTACAGGTCTAATCACAACAGCAATATGAAACCTGGCCTACACCATTCAACTATAGTTATTTTATGTTTCATTCCATTTTCAGCCTTCATAACATGGGTTATCAATAATAGATCACTGTATACCTATATATTATCATTCTCACAACTGATTCAATATAGGTAGGCCTAATGTCCTCTCTCCAAAAACATTTCCTCTTAAAAATATGGTAATATTGCAAATGCAAAACAGCACGAGAACGATCATTGAGAGCTGTCTTCGTTTAAAATGATTCCTTAGCCCATTCCTCATAAATCATAACATACTTTATTTATGGCTCAACCACCTTCGTATGCAGTAAAAGACAAATCACTGAATATAGGCTTGAAAACACCGTCACAACCTAGGCATCACAAACATAAGGCTGTAGCCTACCATTAGACACACATATACCTCGAATAAAACCACAGTCGACATCAATTAGGCACATTTTCAAGAGATTATGCATGGAGCAGGTTGGGATGCTTATTAAAACCAACAGTTCAGCAGGAGAAATCATTCGAGAGGCCTATTGAGGGATTATGATTAGACGAGAAAAATAGCAGCGCTCTTGACTCTGTTTGGCTACCTTTTGTTGCAGATGCAGCACATTGTATCTATCCAAATGAATCAATGTATTATATTGTTTTTTTTACCTTCCACAGTTGCAATGACAGACGCGGTCTTCCCCTCGTAAATGCGGTAAGATGTAGTTGTGAAAGCGATCCAGTAGTGCGTTCATGTCCATTAAACAGGCTATCGCCTGCAAAGAACCATAAGAGTCAACTGGGACACAATAACTATTCCCAACACAGCAGCACCATTATATGACTTGCATTAAGCTAAAGTCCATATAAGAGAAAATAGACAAATACATTTGGAAACCCACCTTGCAATCATTTGCGAGGGAAAACTCCTTCGCTCTTAAATGGTATTTAGATGATTTATTCATGATAGCCATGTAATTGTTGGCAGACTATGTGTAGCCTACTTCCTCAAGTCTATATGCATTTAACCATAATTATTTTCAGTGTCCTTATATAAAATGTGCTCTGTAGTTGTAATATCTAGTCTATAACTACATTATTCATTATTATAGGCTACACAGGTTTAAAAAAAAAAATATCATTGCTGTAGGCGTTAAACACACATGCGGGGTCCAATAAAAAGCGTATCTCTTACCATTACAACTGAAGCGCCAAGAATCATAAAAATCATGGTGGTTGTGATCATATGCATCAAAACTTCCAAACTCGCCGCTGTTCTGTAGCCTTCTCTACCCGCCGCACTGCAAACGCTGGGCTTTAGGCGCTGTGTCCCGGGAGGAGACGGTCATTGAGGCGCCCTTACTGCACCTGACTCTCCGTCCCTCCAAACTCGCCAGATTGGAGTGCAATTAACCAGTGCACAGGTGATGAGATCGCCCAGTCTCCCTCAGTACCCCCTTTGACACACGCACTCACCGTCTTCCCAGTCTACACCCCATCCAGTGATGCGTCGATTCGATGACGTCGTGGACTGGTCGGTGCCGCGGTTGCTGTGGCGGGAACGGCGAAAATAGGGTGCTGGTGGAGAGGGTGTCCTAGCCTGATTACAAATGCAATGATGTTCTTTTCCCGGAAGGCCAGGTACCGTTCTCATTCAAAAAAAATATCAGCAAACAGGAGAAAGGGTGATCCGGTCGCCTCATGGGGATGTCCCTAGCTACTGCCCCCCCCCCCCCCCCCCCCCCCCCTCCCACCACCACCACCTTCCGTCCAAGACAGCACGTTATTCCCGTCTGTTTTATCAATTAGTTAATTTATTAATTATCGATACATACGATTCTCAATCGATGGGAGCATTTAATTAATCTATCACTCGGATTATTCATTTTTATTGCGATTTCGCGTTTTAGGCTACAGTCGTTGTCTTCTAACATGTAAATATCTTGATAACATCGATGTCAAGCCGAATCGAGATGTAGATCCAGTCGGAACCAGACCCACCCTACCCTCAGTCCAGTAAAGATCAGGCAACGGCAGCTGCATCAACGCCCGGGGCCAGACACGCATGATTATCCCATCTTGTTTTAGCTATCGCAGTCAAGAGCATCCACCACCATCCCTTTGCGAGCGTGTGTGTGTGTGTGTGTGAGAGAGAGAGAGAGAGAGAGAGAGAGAGAGCGAGATAGAGGGGGGGAGATAGAGAGAAGGACGGAAGGATGGACAGAAGGGAGGAAGGAAGGAAGGAGAGAAAGAGGGAGATTCTGTGCCCCCCTATTGCATTTTACTCTGTAAAACACTCAGAGACATTCAAGCAAATAATTCCAAGAATATTCGCGATGGTTTAACCTCTATACCGTTCCTCCAGAGGCGTCACCAGCTTTACTGATCACCCCATCCCCTTCGATCTACCACTGTCTCTCTAGTCTCTATCCTCTCAATCGTTGCAGTTCATTTTCGGATTTTCTACGCCATTTCGCTGTGCTGAATTTCTGGCTGGCACTGTATGTTATGCTACATTATTGGACTCTACGCCTATTTACTGTATTGTATTAGCCATTCACTAGAGTTATTGATGTATTAGTTGAAATCAATATGAATTGCAGAACATTTTGTAGTTTTAAAGCTAATTTCCTGCAATTCTACACATTTTGCCAAGGGGTGGTGAGAAACTCTTGCAGTTTTAAAGCTAGTTTCCTGCAATTCTACACATTTTGCTATGATATCTGTGTGAGAGGGACTAACAAAACCAATAGGGCCCCCCTTGAGGACAGAGCCCTTGAGCACATGCCCTGCGTGCCCAGTCGGGGATCTGGTGATGATTAGGCCTACTACAAGGTCTAGATAGCTCGCTAAACTATCTTACTTAGAAATCAAAAAATGTTTAGCTGACATAGGTTATTTGAGTAACTGACATAAGAGGTAACTGTTGATGCACTACCAAATTTCACTTTGTGCATTCTAATTTCCTAACTCTCAACAGTAAGTTGAGATCTCGATTGAGTTTCTAAATATATATAATATTTTTATTTAACCTTTATTTAACTAGGCAAGTCAATTAAGAACAAATTCTTATTTTGTAACGATCGTCTGTGGTGGTAGAAGGATCGGACCAAAGCGCAGCATGGTAAGTGTTCATGTCTTTAATAAAAATCCAAAAACTGAACACAGGAACAAAAACAATAAACGATGATCAAACGAAACAGTACCGTGTGGCGACAAACACTGACACGGAAACAAACACTCACAAACCAAAAGACAAAACAGGCTACCTAAATATGGTTCCCAATCAGAGACAATGACAAACACCTGCCTCTGATTGAGAACCATATCAGGCCAAACGACATTTACAATGATGGCCTAGGAACAGTGGGTTAACTGCCTTGTTCTGGGGCAGAACAGATTCTTACCTTGGCAGCTCGGGGACTCGACCTAGCAACCTTTTGGTTACTGGCCCAACGCTCTAACCACTAGGCTACCTGCAGAAAAGTGACCAAAAGCATGTGGATACCTGCTCGTCGAACATCTCATTCCAAAGTCATAGGCATTAACATTGCTATTTCCCTTCACTGGAACTAAGGGGCCTAGCCTGAACCAGAAAAACTGGCATCCTGTCTGGTCCAGCGACGGTGGGTTTGTACCCATAGGCGACGTTGTTGCCGGTGATGTCTGGTGAGGACCTGCCTTACAATAGGCCTACAAGCCCTCAGTACAGCCTCTCTCAGCCTATTGCGGACAGTCTGAGCACTGATGAAGGGATTGTGCGTTCCTGGTGTAACTCGGGCAGTTGTTGTTGCCATTCTGTACCTGTCCCGCAGGTTTGATGTTCAGATGTACCGAACATCATGTACTGTGCAGGTGTTGTTACACGTGGTCTTCCACTGCGAGGACGATCAGCTATCCGTCCTGTCTCCCTGTAGCTCTGCCTTAGGCTTCTCACAGTACGGACATTGCAATTTTTTGCCCTGGCCACATCTGCAGTCCTCATGCCTCCTTGCAGCATGCCTAAGGCACGTTTACGCAGATGATTCAGGGACCCTGGGCATCTTTCTTTTGGTGTTTTTCAGAGTCAGTAGAAAGGCCTCTTTAGTGTACTAAGTTTTCATAACTGTGACCTTAATTGCCTACCGTCGTTAAACTGTTACTGTCTTAATGACCGTTCCAAAGGTGCACAAATTACTTTGGATTTTTACGAATTATCTTTGTAAGACAGGGTCCTGAAAAAGGGACGTTTCTTTTTTTGCTGAGTTTATACATATATATATATATATCGAGAGAGAGAGAGAGAGAGAGAGAGAGAGAGAGAGAGAGAGTTGAAGTCGGAAGTTTACATACACTTTAGCCAAATACATTTAACCTCAGTTTTTCACAATTCCTGACATTTAATCCAAGTCAAAATTCCCTGTTTTAGGTCAGATAGGATCACCACTTTATTCTAAGAATGTGAAATGTCAGAATAATAGTAGAGAGAATTATTTATTTCAGCTTTTCACATTCCCAGTGGGTCAGAAGTTTACATACGCTCAATTAGTGTTTGGTAGCATTGCCTTTAAATTGTTCAATTTGGATCAAACGTTTCGGGTAGCCTTCCACAACCTTCCCACAATAAGTTGGGTGAATTTTGGCCCATTCCTCTAGACAGAGCTGGTGTAACTGAGGCAGGTTTGTAGGCCTCCTTGCTCCCACACGCTTTTTTCAGTTCTGCCCACAAATTTTCTATGGTATTGAGGTCAGGGCTTTGTGATGGCCACTCCAATACCTTGACTTGGTTGTCCTTAAGCCATTTTGCCACAACTTTGGAAGTGTGCTTGGGGTCATTGTCCATTTGGAAGACGCATTTGCGACCAAGCTTTAACGAATAACTATGGTCATTATGGCCAAACAGTTATATTTTTGTTTCATCAGACCGGAGGACATTTCTCCAAAAAGTACAATCTTTATCCCCATGTGCAGTTGCAAACCGTAGTCTGTTTTTTTATGGCGGTTTTGGAGCAGTGGCTTCTTCCTTGCTAAGCGGCCTTTCAGGTTATGTCGATATAGGACTCGTTTTACTGTGGATATTGATACTTTTGTACCTGTTTCCTCCAGCATCTTCACAAGGTCCTTTGCTGTTGTTCTGGGATTGATTTGCACTTTTCGCACCAAAGTACGTTCATCTCTAGGAGACAGAACATACCTGAAGGGTATGATGGCTGCGTGATCCCATGGTGTTTATACTTGCGTACTATTGTTTGTACAGATGAACGTGGTACCTTCAGGCGTTTGGAAATTGCTCCCAAGGATGTACCAGACTTGTGGAGGTCTACAATTTTCTTTTGATTTTCTTTTGATTTTCCCATGATGTCAAGCAAAGAGGCACTGAGTTTGAAAGTAGGCCTTGAAATTCATCCACAGGTATACCTCCAATTGACTCAAATCATGTCAATTAGCCTATCAGAGGCTTCTAAAGCCATGACATAATTTTCTGGAATTTCCAAGCTGTTTTAAGGCACAGTCAACTTAGTGTATGCAAACTTCTGACCCACTGGAATTGTGATACAGTGAATTATAAGTGAAATAATCTGTCTGTAAACAATTATTGGAAAAATTACTTGTCATGCACAAAGTAGATGTCATAACCGACTTGCCAAAACTATAGTTTGTTGACATGAAAATGGTGGAGTGGTTGAAAAACAAGTTTTAATGACTCCAACCTAAGTGTATGTAAACTTCCGACGTCAACTGTATATATATATATATATATATATATATATATATATATATATATATATATATATATATATACACACATACTGATCTGTTTCACCTGTCTTTATGATTGTCTCCACCCTCCTGGTTTTGACCCTTGCCTGTCCTGACTCTGAGCCCGCCTGCCTGACCACTCTGCCTGCCCCTGACCCTGAGCCTGCCTGCCGACCTGAACCTTTGCCCCACCTCTGGATTATTGACCTCTGCCTACCCTGACCATGAGGCTGCCTGCCGTCCGGTATTGTTGCTCCATCTCTGGTTTTCTGACCCCTGCCTGCCTTGACCTGTCTATTGCCTGCCCTTGTTGGATCATTAAACTATTGTTAATTCGACGTTGTCTGCATCTGGGCTTTACCTTCATACCTGATAGCACGAACTGGCCATGACAGCAGACCCGGGCCAGCTGCTCAACGTTATCTCCACCCAGGGAGCCACCATTGGTAGGCACAAGGAATTGCTTCGCTGCCTTGTGGAGGAGGTCCAAACTTTGACTGAATGCCATAACCGGGCGTTGGAAAGTTTGCTGGAGTAATTCCACGGGTTGTCTGGGAGGCCGCCTACCACAGTGGTAACCCCACAGCTCCTCTGAGACTCAGCTGCTAGCTGCGCTGTGTCATCAGTCACTCCACCTTCTCGGGAGCCCAGCTTACATCCTCCGGAGCGCTTCAATGGAAAGCTGAGCACCTGTCGGGCGTTCCTAGCTCAGTGTACCCTCGTCTTCGAGCTTCAAGCTTCAGCGCTCCTCCTTCCCCTCGGATCGCTCCAAGATAGCCTACCTCATCACTCTGATGTCCGGGAGGGCTCTCACCTGGGCTACTACCGTGTGGGAACAACAGTCGGTCATATGCAGTAGTCTGGAGGGGTTCGTGGGAGAAGTGAGTCAGGTTTTTCATGTCCCGTTCTTCGGGCGAGAGGCTGCCTGGAAGCTAATCCAGCTTCGGCAGGACTCCCGCAGTGTAGCTGATTATGCGGTGGATTTCCGCACGTTGGCAGCGGAGAGTGCTTGGAATCAAGAGGCACTGTTCAATATGTTCCTTCACGGCGTCTCTGAGGAAGTCAAGGATGAGCTCATCGCTTTGACCATCCATATCGATGGGCAATTACGGGAACAATGGAGGGAGAGGAAATTGGATTTTGCTCGCACGCCCAGGGATCCTACCCTTGCCTTCGAATCATCCTTGAAGTCTCCGGCGGTCTCATTGCCGAGAGAACCCGAGGCTTCCCTACCTGCCCCGAGGTTTGCCGAAGTCACCACTTCCTATAGGCCGAGTCACCCACAACAACGCTCCCATCAACCTATGTGTGTCAGGGAACCTCAATGAGGCTATCCAGTTCCTGCTCATCAAGTCCCCTCAGATTCCTGTGGTATTGAGATTCTCCTGACTCCAGCGACACAATCCCCAAATGAACTGGTCTACTGGTGCCGTCTTGGGCTGGAACCTGTTCTGCCACGCCCATTGCCTGATGTCAGCACAACCTGCCCCGGGACGTCTTCCCGGGGGCTCGGAAGGTGCCCTGGACCTCTCCGCCATTCCCGCGGAGTACCAGTACCTCCGGAATTGTTCAGCAAGGCCCGGCCACTTCGCTCCCGCCGCACTGACCTTATGACTGTGGGATTGACCTTCTCCCTAGCACGACTCCGCCACGGGGACGACTGTACTCTCTGTCGGGACCAGAGACCAAGGCGATGGAGACCTACATCAGGGACTCCCTTGCTACAGGATTCATCCGTCCTTCTTCTTCTCCCACTGGCGCAGGGTTCCTTTTGTGGAGAAGAAGGACACAATGCGCCCGTGCATCGACTACCAGGCTCTCAAGGACATAACAGTGAAGAACTGCTACCACTCATCTCCTCAGCCTTCGAGCCGCTCCAGGGGACCACTGTGTTTTCCAAGCTGGATCTACGGAACGGCTACCACCTGGTGCGGATACGGGAAGAGGATGAGTGAAAAACCGCCTTCAACATGGTCAGCGGTCACTACGAGTATCTGGTCATGCCTGTTGGCCTTACCAACGCCCCTGCTGTGTTCCAGGCTCTGGTCAATGATGTTCTCCGCTACATGTTGAACCGGTTCGTTTTCGTCTACTTCAATGCGATCCTCATCTTCTCCCGTTCCACCCAAGAACATGTGCTCCACATCCGACAGGTTCTCCAACGCCTCCTGGAGAACCAGCTGTTTGTAAATGCAGAGAAGTGCAAGTTCCATCATTCCACATCACATTTCTGGGTCTCATCATCGCCGCAGGGCGTGTGCAAATGGATCCCATGAAGGTGAGAGCGGTGATGGATTGGCCCCAGCCTACTTCCAGGGTGCAGCTGCAACGCTTCCTGGGGTTTGCCAACTTCTATCACCGCTTTATCCGGGGTTACAGCACCATGTCTTCCCCCCTGTCTGCACTCACCTCGCCCAAGGTTCCGTTCACATGGTCTCCAGCTAATGACCGGGCGTTCCCGGGACCTCAAACATCGTTTCACCACAGCTCCCATCTTGGTTCATCCGGACCCTTTGCGTAAGTTTGTGGTGGAGGCCGAAGCTTCTGATGTCGGAGTGGGGGCTGTCCTGTCCCAGCGTTCTGCACTGGACCTCAAGCTACATCCTTGAGCCTTCTTCTCCCACTGCCTCAACGCCACGGAAAAAAAGTACGATGTGGGGAATTGTGAGCTTCTCGTGGTGAAGATGGCGTTGGAGGAATGGAGGCACTGGCTGGAGGGGGCGGAACACCCATTCATCGTGTGGACCGACCACAAGAACCTGGAGTATCTCCGCACCACCAAGCGCCTCAACTCCAGGCAAGCCAGATGGGCCCTGCTGTTCACACGGTTCAACTTTTCCCTCTCGTACCGGCCGGGATCCAAGAATGTCAAGCCGGATGCACTGTCCCGCCGCTATAGCCCCACGGGTACCACCCCGGAGCCCGGGACCATCCTTCCCACCTCGTTCCTGGTGATGGCACTCAACTGGGGTATAGGGAAACAGGTTCGGGAGGTGCAGCGGTCCCAGCCAAACTCTGGGGTGGGCCTGATAATCGGATGTTAGTGCCTGATGCTGTCCGCTCTGCGGTCCTGAAGTGGGCCCATTGCTCCAGATTTTCCTGCCACCCGGGCTCCCGTCGGACCCTGGCCTTCGTGCGACAACGCTTTTGGTGGCTTACGATGGTTCCGGATGTCGCCGCATTTGTCTCTGCCTGTACAGTCTGTGCTCAGAATAAGACTCCTCGGCACTGCCTGTTCCTCCCCGACCCTGGTCCAAAATATCCCTGGATTTAATCACGGATCTCCCCCGTCTGAGGGCAACACTGCCATCGTGACTGTAGTTGACTGGTTTTCCAAGGCCGCTCACTTCATTCCTCTCCCCAAACTACCCTCGGCCAAGGAGACGGCCCAGCACATCTTCCGGATCCAAGGACTGCCCGTGGACATGGTCTCCGATTTGGGGCCTCAGTTCTCATCCCGGTTCTGAAAGGTGTTCTGCGCCCTCATTGGGTCATCGGCCAGCCTGTCCTCTGGGTTCCACCCCCAGTCCAATGGCCAGTCGGAGAGAGCCAATCAGGATCTTGAGACTACTCTGCAACCACACCTCCTAGAGCCAGCAGCTGGTGTGGGTCGAGTACGCCTGCAACACCCTTGCCTGCTCTGCAACGGGCCTATCTCTGTTTTAGTGTTCTCTGAGGTATCAGCCCCCACTCTTTCCGAGCAGGAGGAAGAGGTCAGCGTACCTTCTAACCAGATGTTTGTCCACCGCTGTCGTCGTACCTGGAGGAGGGACCATCGGCCCTCCTCAAGACCACCTCCAGGTATCGACGACAAGCGGATCGCCATCAGTCCCCGGTTCCCCGGCATCGTCTCAGGCAGAAGGTATGGCTATCCCCCCGGGATCTGCCGCTCCGGGTGGAATCCCGCAAACTCTCCCCCCGGTTTTACGGCCCATTTCCCATCTCCAAGATTATTAGCCCCTCTGCTGTTCATCTTCTGTTGCCCCGTACCCTTCGTATACATCCCACCTTTCATGTGTCCAGAGTCAAACCTATGTCTTACAGCCCTTTGTTTCCTGTTTCCAGCCCCACCCTTCTCCACCGTCTCATCGACGGCCAACCGGCTTACACGGTGAGGCGTCTCCTGAAGGTTCAACATCGGGGCAGGGGGTTCCAGTACCTGGTTGACTGGGAGGATTATGGCCGGGGGAGATGTGCTGGGTTCACACCAGGGACATCCTGGACCCAGGCCTCATCGCAGATTTTCAACGTTGACACCCCGGACATCCTGGACCCGGGGGGGGGGGGGTACTGTCACACCCTGATCTGTTTCACCTGTCCTTGCGATTGTCTCCACCCCCGTCCAGGTGTCGCCCATCTTCCCCATTATCCCCTGTGTATTTATACCTGTGTTCTGTTTGTCTGTTGCCACTTCGTCTTGTTTGTCAAGTCAACCAGCGTTTTGTTCTCAGCCCCTGTCTTTCCCAGTCTCTCTTTTTTCTCGCCCTCCTGGTTTTGACCCTTGCTTGTCCTGACTCTGAGCCTGCCTGCCTGCCAGATCACTCTGCCTGCCTCTGAGCCTGAGCCTGCCTACCGACCTGTACCTTTGCCCCTCCCTCTGGATTATTTACCTCTGCCTACCCTGACACTGAGCCTGCCTGCTGTTCGGTACCGTTGCCCTACCTCTGGTTTTCTGACCCCTGCCTGCCTTGACCTGTCTATTGCGTGCCCCTGTTGGATTATTACATTTTTGTTAATTCGACGTTGTCTGCGTCAGGGTCTTACCTTCATACCTGATATATATATATCAGGTATGAAGGTAAGACCCAGATGCAGACAATATACACTGCTCAAAAAAATAAAGGGAACACTTAAACAACACAATGTAACTCCAAGTCAATCACACTTCTGTGAAATCAAACTGTCCACTTAGGAAGCAACACTGATTGACAATAAATTTCACATGCTGTTGTGCAAATGGAATAGACAACAGGTGGAAATTATAGGCAATTAGCAAGACACCCCCAATAAAGGAGTGGTTCTGCAGGTGGTGACCACAGACCACTTCTCAGTTCCTATGCTTCCTGGCTGATGTTTTAGTCACTTTTGAATGCTGGCGGTGCTTTCACTCTAGTGGTAGCATGAGACGGAGTCTACAACCCACACAAGTGGCTCAGGTAGTGCAGCTCATCCAGGATGGCACATCAATGCGAGCTGTGGCAAGAAGGTTTGCTGTGTCTGTCAGCGTAGTGTCCAGAGCATGGAGGCGCTACCAGGAGACAGGCCAGTACATCAGGAGACGTGGAGGAGGCCGTAGGAGGGCAACAACCCAGCAGCAGGACCGCTACCTCCGCCTTTGTGCAAGGAGGAGCAGGTGGAGCACTGCCAGAGCCCTGCAAAATGACCTCCAGCAGGCCACAAATGTGCATGTGTCTGCTCAAACGGTCAGAAACAGACTCCATGAGGGTGGTATGAGGGCCCGACGTCCACAGGTGGGGGTTGTGCTTACAGCCCAACACCGTGCAGGATGTTTGGCATTTGCCAGAGAACACCAAGATTGGCAAATTCGCCACTGGCACCCTGTGCTCTTCACAGATGAAAGCAGGTTCACACTGAGCACATGTGACAGACGTGACAGAGTCTGGAGACGCCGTGGAGAACGTTCTGCTGCCTGCAACATCCTCCAGCATGACCGGTTTGGCGGTGGGTCAGTCATGGTGTGGGGTGGCATTTCTTTGGGGGGCCGCACAGCCCTCCATGTGCTCGCCAGAGGTAGCCTGACTGCCATTAGGTACCGAGATGAGATCCTCAGACCCCTTGTGAGACCATATGCTGGTGCGGTTGGCCCTGGGTTCCTCCTAATGCAAGACAATGCTAGACCTCATGTGGCTGGAGTGTGTCAGCAGTTCCTGCAAGAGGAAGGCATTGATGCTATGGACTGGCCCGCCCGTTCCCCAGACCTGAATCCAATTGAGCACATCTGGGACATCATGTCTCGCTCCATCCACCAACGCCACGTTGCACCACAGACTGTCCAGGAGTTGGCGGATGCTTTAGTCCAGGTCTGGGAGGAGATCCCTCAGGAGACCATCCGCCACCTCATCAGGAGCATGCCCAGGTGTTGTAGGGAGGTCATACAGGCACGTGGAGGCCACACACACTACTGAGTCTCATTTTGACTTGTTTTAAGGACATTACATCAAAGTTGGATCAGCCTGTAGTGTGGTTTTCCACTTTAATTTTGAGTGTGACTCCAAATCCAGACCTCGATGGGTTGATAAATTTGATTTCCATTGATAATTTTTGTGTGATTTTGTTGTCAGCACATTCAACTATGTAAAGAAAAAAGTATTTAATAAGAATATTTCATTCATTCAGATCTAGGATGTGTTATTTTAGTGTTCCCTTTATTTTTTTGAGCAGTGTATATACGTATATCAGGTATGACATATACCACTCAGTGGTATATATCAGTGTTCCTAATGTTTGGTTTCATTCAGTCCATCATTACTTTTTAAGACATGAAGGTCAGTCAATGCGGAAAATTTCAAGAACTTTGAAAGTTTCTTCAAGTACAGTCACAAAAACCATCAAGCTCTATGATGAAACTGGCTCTAATGAGGACTGCCACAGGAAAGGAAGTCCCAGAGTTACCTCTGCTGTAGAGGATACGTTCATTAGAGTTAACTGCACCTCAGGTTGCAGACCAATTAAATGCTTCACAGCATTCAAGTAACAGACACATCTCAACATCAACTGTTCGAATGAGATTGCATGAATCAGGCCTTCATGGTCGAATTGCTGCAAAGAAACCACAACTAAAGGACACCAATAAGAAGAAGAGACTTGCATGGGCCAAGAAACACGAGCAATGGACATTAGACCAGTGGAAATCTGTCCTTTGGTCTGATGAGTCCAAATTTGAGATTTTTGGTTCTAAACACCGTGTCTTTGTGAGACGCAGAATAGGTGAACGGATGCTCTCCGCATGTATGGTTCCCACCGTGAAGTATGGAGGAGGAAGCGTGATGGTATGGTGGTGCTTTGCTGGTGACACTGTCTGTGATTTATTTAGAATTCAAGGCACACTTAACCAGCATGGCTACCACATCATTCTGCAGTGATACGCCATCCCATCTGCTTTGTGCTTAGTGGGACAATCATTTGTTTTTCAACAGGACAATGACCCAAAACACACCTCCAGGCTGTGTAAAGGCTATTTGACCAAGGAGAGTGATGGAGTGCGGCATCAGATGACCTCGCCTCCGCAATCACCTGACCTCAACCCAATTGTGATGGTTTGGGATGAGTTGGACCGCAGAGTGAAGGAAAAGCAGCCAACAAGTGCTCAGCATACGTGGGAACTCCTTTAAGACTGTTGGAAAAGCATTCCTCATGAAGCTGGTTGAGAGAATGCCAAGAGAGTGCAAAGCTGTCATCAAGGCAAAGGGTGGCTTAAAAGTGTTAATGTCTCACTATTATTCTACAATGTAGAACATAGTAAAAATAAATAAAAACCCTTGAATGAGTAGATGTGTCCAAACCTTTGACTGGTACGGTATATACATACACACACTGAGTATACCAAACATTAGGAACACCCCAGCGTTGCAGTTCTTTACACAACCTAGTGCACCTGGCACCTACTACCATACCCTGTTCAAAGGCACTTACATTTTTTGTCTTGCCCTTTCACCCTCTGAATGGTACACTAAATCCTTATTTTATCTGCCTCCTCTCCTTCATCTACACGTATTGAACTGGATTTTCCAAGTGACATCAATAAGTGATCACAGCTTTCACCTGGATTCACCATGTCAGTCTATGTAAAGAGCAGGTGTTCTTATTGTTTTTATTTATAAATTGTACTTCTCTGTAAAGTGTGTTCAGACTGTATGTACTAGAATGAATGTACTTCAGTAATGTACACTATTTGCTGAGATGAGGGTTGTAGATTAACAATAAACTATGTAGGCTACACTTAGTCAAAGGGGCATCATGTTAACCTTGTTGTTGATCCTTACCTCCTCGTATAAGACTAAGGTAATGAGTAGAGCAGGTATAGGTCGTCCCTTCATATGGGAATTTAAACAAAGCAGGTAGCTGTTTTATGTACAAGATGTCAGTGCATAAACAAATACAAGCAAATACATTCGTACCATGTAAACCAGAACACATCGTTGTAGTTTCTAATACAAATCTTTATTACAACTGGGAAGGTATTTACTTGACTGTGTTTTCTTGTTTTTGTTATCTATATATTCTTATTTCCTTTCAATGCCTGCTGATGCATTTTTAGGCCCTGAGGCGACTTCTTTGACACTGTCTGATAGAATTCTACACAGCAAACACTCTCTGTCCTCCTCAACCCACTCCTCCTCCACACAACTCTTTCCAACTGCATTCTGTCATAAGGAGGAGCGAATTGGAGAAGAGGGCCTGCATTGTGGTGTTTCAAAATATAACCGATTTTTAAGAGGAGAATGGAGGAGAGGAGAAAAGAGAGTGATAATAAAGTGCAGTCTTTTCCCTTTACAACACATAACACACCCTCCCACTTTATCTTGAGTCATACACTGAAAGACACAGATTTCAGACATTAACATAATTCAGAGCTTGTTGACTTGATAACTGTTGATCGTCATGTACCAGCTGTTTTCATATCTCAGTTGATAGACATGCAACACTTTCTTATAGCACAGAAAGCTTGTTCTGAACTTAACCATAACCAATTTTAATAAGTAGGCTTAGTCTGCACAATGACTATTATGTAAATGTCGTAAAGATAGTGAATTAGGCCTATACAATGACCACTACCAAGTGGTCATCCTTCCCTGTAAAAATGCTCTACTTTGTTCCCTATTTTTCCCAACATTAGCTACACCATTCTTGCTTAGTGAAATTCAAGTAATGAACATTTCTCAAGACAGTTGAAAGTAGGGGTTTTAAGGTGAGCTAAACGTTTTACAAATTGATAGGATTTTTAATAAAAGGGTACGTATTGTATTTCGTTGACAGTTATGAATTTGGACGGTAATATATAAAGTAGGATGCTCTCAGGCTTCCGTACTCTTACGACGAGTCCCGGAAGTGCTAAACATGATTTGTAAACAAACTCATGAGCCAGATCTTTAGTTAAAAAAAGAACGTACTACCGTATAGGACGTGGTTTGCGTACCATTGGATGCACCCTGTAGAATGTGAGTAACTTGTTACGTTCCTTATATTCTGGTTGCTTGACATTTAATCACTGTTGTGTTTAACTCCAAATCAATGAGAACGCTATTAGCATTAACCGCTGACTTTTGTAAACTACCTAACGTTAGCTAACTAACTAAGTAGTCGGCTAACCAACCTAACTAGCAGTCATATCCAGCTAGCATAACAGTTGCTAGTTAACCAGTTACTTATCCGATATAATTAGCTAGCTAGCTTACGTCAAAACTGGCCAGTACAGTAGGCTCTCTCTCTAGCTAGTCGAAATCAAACCCTATCAGCTGTTGCTGTTATTCAGGATGCCAGATCTACCAGCTAGCTAGCATGACAGCTACGGCATTAGACACCACGCTAATGCAACTGGTCAGTAGATATATTTGGTTGTCCTTATCACATTGTAGATAATTAGCTAACCCATGTAGAGTTGCAATTGCATGCTGTGTCACGTATATCAACTGACTAAATTGACTGTGTAACAACTAGCTAATACTAACCATATTTTTGTAGCTGGCTACTGTACCAATCAGTGTCAGTGAAATGTGGAAGTAACTAAGTTGTCACACGTAGCTCATCTAAGTAACATTCAAACTCTCCTCATCTCTATTCTTTCACTTTTCTTTCTGAAACACAGGATTCCACCTGTGTGGAAGTAACCCAACTACATTTGCCAGTGAGTGACAGAGAGAGATATCTACTTGTATCTGTAGAGATCTGTGTCTGTAGGCAGGGCAGCCATGTCTAGGAAGCAGACAGGAAAGCCACTGCGTGGCAGCAACAGAAAGTGTGATGCGGAGCGAAAGCGGGATGAGCGGGTCACGCGCAGGGCAATCGCCAAGGACCGCAAGAACCGGCCCCAGGACGGGGACGAGGGAGAGGAGTTTGTCAGCTTCTCCAACCAGCTCCAAGCGCTGGGGCTCAAACTGAGAGAGGTGCCTGGAGATGGGTAAGATTCAGAGAGAGAACATTGCAGACATTGCAGACACCTGGCAGACCTATAAATGCCTGGATAGGTATTTAGTATATCAGCTAACCACATATTATATGATCTAGCAATTTGATGCCCGACTGTGTAATCGATGACATGGCACGCAACCATTGGTTGATGCAATGCAGCATCTGAAATGTAGTCAGCATGGAATGCAATCAAAGTGCTCTTATAAATGGCTGTTACAACGTTGACTAATACTGTGTGTCCATCCTATAGTAACTGCCTGTTCCGGGCTCTGGGTGACCAATTGGAGGGACACTCTCGAGGACACCAGCGCCTGCGCCAGGAGACTGTGCAGTACATGATGGCACACCAGCAGGACTTTGAGCCCTTTGTGGAGGATGATGTGCCCTTCGCACAGCATTGTAAGATAGAAACCAAATGCTATTTCCATGTGAAAATGTTGTGGGATGCCCAAGTTTTTGATGGTATGCCAGTCATCCTGGAGAGTGTGTCTTTAAAGATCTTGTCACTAATATTTCTCTGTTTTCTTCCTCTCAGTGTCAAACCTCTCCCAGCCTGGTACGTTTGCTGGCAATGATGCCATCGTGGCGTTCGCCCGTAGTCAACAGCTCAAGGTGGTCATTCATCAGCTCAACACCCCACTGTGGGAGGTAGGAACCTCAGTGACACCCTATTGCCCATATAGTTTACTACTTTTGTCAAGAGACACATAGCTGTATAAAAGCTAAAGTAGTGCACAATAGGGGAAATTCACACTTATTTTATGTATATGTTTTGAAAGGAGATTGGAATCCCCAAAAATGTTTTACATTTTTATTTACATGAAAGAATGGGAAAGTGGATGGGGATGTAGTAGAAAATAATAGAACGGCATAGTTTACAAAGTTGGGGAAGAGAGGCATGAATCCCTGTCGCCAGGTGGTATATGTGGTCCTACCAGTAGACCACATTGTAGCACACTGTACTGTATTTTAAGCCGAAGTCCTCTTCTAATGTAACAGACCGTATGAAATACCACTATTGATAAGCCCTACTCATTATGTTTCCTCAATTCAGATAAATGGCTCTGAGAAGCTGGTTGGCCGAGAGCTACACATTGCCTATCGCTATGGAGACCATTACGACAGTGTACGACCAATCGGTGACAACTCTGAGAGCCCTGCTCAGCTGCGTTTAGAGGTACGGGAAAAAAGCGGTTCATTTAAAAACACACCCCCAAATATTTCAACCATTGGATTAGTCTTATTCATAAAATGTTCCTTATTCCCCCTACCCCTCTCTTGTGTCCTTCCAGAATCTTCATAATTCGAGTGTGCAGCGTGAGTTTGGTGACGGCCAGAGGGACAGACAGAAAGCCCCCTCGCCCACCCCCTCCGAGGAGGACAATGTGATCCTAAGTTCCCTGAAGAACAGGGGCCCAAACTGTGAGTGTCCCTGCTGTCTTCTCCCCCAGTGCAGTGTGATTATCAGTGTCTACTAGCTGTTTTGGGCAGGTTTTAGGTCCTTTTCTAACCCCAACTCATATAAAACTTTCATTCATCTGCAGTCTACACCTACCGTGTATAATAAACATTGCTAGTAAATACAACTGATGTTTATTGACTATTTTGGGGATTTTAGAGGGAGCTACCATCCAAAAAACATTTGATAATGATCAGCAGGAGCATCTGATGCAATATATTCACTGCAACTGACCCCATGTGTATTGTGTGCCATGTCTCTCAGGTGAAGAGGAGAATCTATTTCAGCTGAGTGCCGCCACCATCAACGCTGAGTGGCTGGTGGATTCTGAGCTAGCTGCCCAAGTGTGTCACGGCCAGTGTGCCTCTGGATCATGCTCAGCGTGTAGACCGGCAGCGACAGAGTGCAGTGAGCACAAACCACCACCAGGTGGAGGCAACATACACAAATCCAAGGTAAATTGCAATTCTTAAATAAATATTTTTAAGATGTTTTAACACATTTTATTCAGAAAGTATGGAACCACTACACCATGACTCTCCACTCAAATTCCAATTCTGAATAAGTATTCTGAGTCTGTGACTTTCAATTCCAGTTCCAAATTAAATTGACCTGCATTTCTCTATTCCTTTGAGAAGGGACTTAATTGCCTCCTTTTCATCTTGACTCCTGTGTTTTTTTTTTTTTTTTTTTACACCTCTCAGGCTTCAAACAAGCAGAGGAAAGAGCAGCAGCGCTTGGAAAAGAAAAAGCGACAGGAGGAAAGACATCGACAGAAGGTTCTTCAAAGCAAAGGAACACCTGACCAAAACCAGAACCTCTCGGAGCCGGTCACTCTAGTGCCAGCTCTAAATACACTTAGTATATAGACAGACAGAGCATGGCCAAATAAAGCTATACTGGGCGGCTGATTACAATGTTTTGCACACAGAATCAATTTCAATCTCAATCACATTGGATGACTTGCATAAACCATTTAGTTTCTTTGCAAATGTATGGTGCCTACCTATAGGTTGTGTGTGAATGTGTTCGGGGTTGTGGTTGATTATGAGGGTGTTTGATAGTGACCCAGGATGGTGTACATAGTTTCCTCTTTTAGAGACACACTGTCTAGACTCTTTATATGCTGGTGAATGAGGGCTGCTTTTCACTACGACCATGCAGTACATCTTGGGCTCCTCTTTGCATTTGTTTTGAGTTGAATTTCTCTGATTCCAGCTGAAGAAGAAAGGAACGGGAAGAGACATCATTGTAAACAGAATGAAATGTTTTGTGAACGATACTGAAATGATTTAGTTGATATAGTATGTAAATAATTGATATTTTCTGGTTAATGGCAGAGACAGTATTATTAATCAAGCTTAAAGAAATTATTCAGTTGGGAGATTTGCTGATGAATGATGGTGATGCACTCTGTCTGGTATGATATGTAATGAGGCAATAAATGAAAAATTGTACAGTATTTGATTTATTCATATTTTTTATATATCTTGTCTTAAATGGTTGTGGTGTTTGTTTTTGATTTGATTAAAGATGCATTATGCAGAAATCACTTCCACCATTTCCCTTTTGCAAAAATTCTAATAGTTTGCGTAATTTCAGTTTAATGTAGTATAGTGTAGAGAATCATTGTACCATTTAAACCGCTATGAAATATCTTTTCCATAACCAAGCTGTTTGAAGCTGTTTGAAGCTGGTGTACAAAACTGAAGTATGCAAAAGTACACAAAAACAAAACTTCAGACCGGGAAGCATATAAATAGTGCACATAGAACAAATGTAGCGCTTCTTTGACTTGCTTTCAATGAGAATGACAGCTCTATAACTTAAATTTCGCTGTGAATTTGCTTGTGTCGCACAAAAAGTTACATATCACTGAATCAATAGATGTCCTCAATAGATTATACAAGATAGCGTATATTGTTGTAGGTTGCACTGTAATTTTATCTGATATTTTGGCCAACATTTGGCCAATACTCATCATTGCATGTATGTTTTTAAAACTGATCATTTCACAATGGATAATGTAGATAGGAGCAGTATCAATGTTCAGGATGCTGACTGACTCCTCCCCTTTTCTATGTAGTGTGATGTCAAAACATGGGTACATATATTATGACATAGTATGACATCATCAGTGGTCCACACTGCCAACATAAAACACAGTTGCATTAATAAAATCTCCATTATGGATTATTATGGATTGAGGTTAATACACTCCAATTATTTTCTGAATCTGGAAGGTGGTGAGTACCTCTTCATGAGAAATGTACAGATGTTAAGGTTAGTGGCATGTAGGTCTTGAGAGCAACGTGTGTGAGAAGCATAAATGTATCAAAAGTTTTAGGCTCTGAGGTGAATAGAAGGCTAGAGGTCAAACAGTATTTTGTTAGGCTATAGGCCTACTGTATTTTCATTATTGTAATGCATTTTCACTTGTATAAATAAAATTATCTTTAAACAAATGTATACTGGCTTGCCAGTCTGCAATAGACCAGCTAGCTATATTATTAAAACAATGTAATAGATAAAACACATGTCATTGTGAAATACATCAATTCTATGTAAGCAACTAAGGGCAGTTTAGTCAGTTTCTCATTATCATGATACTGTATCTACAGGAGTGGTAAGTATAATTTTGGTCTTCAACTGTTGTTGTCTAGTACTGTCTTTTTGCTAGCTAGGGCCATCTACTTTAAGTGCTGCCTGTCTTCCCAGTAGCCTACTTGCTGTGTGAACTGCTGACTGCTATTAATTGCAGATGATTGTTGACACATAAACCAGGATTAAGGAGCAGGGCAATTTGTGACTGTTGTTGTTTTCGTAATCAGTGGCTGTATTGGAGGGGGAGTGGCTTCTCCTCTCCTAGGCAATCAGCAATTCACATTTGCAAGGCAATTAGTATTAATACTTCAGTCTCTCCTGTTTTCTCAGCGGCAGCTGTAAGTGACGGTCTGATTGCAAAAGTAAGACCGTCGCCGAAGCAAAGATGGTTCTAACGAGTTGTTCTGCGGAGGTTTTTTTGTTTTTTTGGGGGGGGTGGATCAGCTTAATATTGCGGAAAGAATGTTGCTTCCATCAATGTAATTATCTGCATCATTTCCAATCCCCCATATATTTTGGGGGAAAATATATATATACATACACACATATACACATACCTATATAGACATACATACTTTAAAAAAAAGAATATACCTTTATTATTATTTCCCCGCAAACCCTACCACCCTTCCCCCAATTGGAGTAAACTAATAAACACTTCGGCTTTTACCTTCAATTTATACATCTTATAGACATTTTACAGACACAGTCTACTTTACAATAGTTCTCTCTTGTTTGTTCTTAGTCCTTCCTCTATTTCTGATGTCCATCCAGTTTGATTTCTATTTGTAACTGTGCTACTTCACAAAAGTTCCATACCTATATACATTTTACAGATCCCGTATGTTTTACATTGTTTATCTTGTTATTAGTCCCACCCTTCAGCTCCATTCAACCCCTCCCATCTATCTCTCAACATCATCCATTTCGGATTTCTATTTGCCATATATTTTTCAACTGTGCTGTGATGCTTCACAAAAGAATTGAACCTTTCTATTCTCATAGCTTCTACAGATTGTAAATTAAAAATAATTGTTTTTGCTAAAATAATTATTATATTATTGATTGATTGACAAGGGCTTTTCAAATCACCCAGTATTGCTATCTGTAGCGTTAATTCTAGGCAAATGTTGCAATTCTTCAGCCATTCCTGGACCTGTGACCAAAAACGAGCTACATATGGACAATACCAAAATAAATTATCTAATGACTCTGCCTCCTCACAGCAGAATCTGCAGAGCTGGTAAGATTGTATCCCCCATATACACTGCTCAAACAAATAAAGGGAACACTTAAACAACACAATGTAACTCCAAGTCAATCACACTTCTGTGAAATCAAACTGTCCACTTAGGAAGCAACACTGATTGACAATAAATTTCACATGCTGTTGTGCAAATGGAATAGACAAAAGGTGGAAATTATAGGCAATTAGCAAGACACCCACAATAAAGGAGTGGTTCTGCAGGTGGTGACCACAGACCACTTCTCAGTTCCTATGCTTCCTGGCTGATGTTTTGGTCACTTTTGAATGCTGGCGGTGCTTTCACTCTAGTGGTAGCATGAGACGGAGTCTACAACCCACACAAGTGGCTCAGGTAGTGCAGCTCATCCAGGATGGCACATCAATGCGAGCTGTGGCAAGAAGGTTTGCTGTGTCTGTCAGCGTCCAGAGTCCAGAGCATGGAGGCGCTACCAGGAGACAGGCCAGTACATCAGGAGACGTGGAGGAGGCCGTAGGAGGGCAACAACCCAGCAGCAGGACCGCTACCTCCGCCTTTGTGCAAGGAGGAGCAGGTGGATTACTGCCAGAGCCCTGCAAAATGACCTCCAGCAGGCCACAAATGTGCATGTGTCTGCTCAAACGGTCAGAAACAGACTCCATGAGGGTGGTATGAGGGCCCGACGTCCACAGGTGGGGGTTGTGCTTACAGTCCAACACCGTGCAGGACGTTTGGCATTTGCCAGAGAACACCAAGATTGGCAAATTCGCCACTGGCGCCCTGTGCCCTTCACAGATGAAAGCAGGTTCACACTGAGCACATGAGCACTTGTGACAGACGTGACAGAGTCTGGAGACACCGTAGAGAACGTTCTGCTGCCTGCAACATCCTCCAGCATGACCGGTTTGGCGGTGGGTCAGTCATGGTGTGGAGTGGCATTTCTTTGGGGGGCCGCACAGCCCTCCATGTGCTCGCCAGAGGTAGCCTGACTGCCATTAGGTACCGAGATGAGATCCTCAGACCCCTTGTGAGACCATATGCTGGTGCGGTTGGCCCTGGGTTCCTCCTAATGCAAGACAATGCTAGACCTCATGTGGCTGGAGTGTGTCAGCAGTTCCTGCAAGAGGAAGGCATTGATGCTATGGACTGGCCCGCCCGTTCCCCAGACCTGAATCCAATTGAGCACATCTGGGACATCATGTCTCGCTCCATCCACCAACGCAACGTTGCACCACAGACTGTCCAGGAGTTGGCGGATGCTTTAGTCCAGGTCTGGGAGGAGATCCCTCAGGAGACCATCCGCCACCTCATCAGGAGCATGCCCAGGCGTTGTAGGGAGGTCATACAGGCACGTGGAGGCCACACACACTACTGAGCCTCATTTTGACTTGTTTTAAGGACATTACATCAAAGTTGGATCAGCCTGTAGTGTGGTTTTCCACTTTAATTTTGAGTGTGACTCCAAATCCAGACCTCCATGGGTTGATAAATTTGATTTCCATTGATCATTTGTGTGTGATTTTGTTGTCAGCACATTCAACTATGTAAAGAAAAAAGTATTTAATAAGAATATTTCATTCATTCAGATCTAGGATGTGTTATTTTAGTGTTCCCTTTATTTTTTGAGCAGTGTATATAACATTCTATTAGTTGCAAGAATTTTGTATAGTAATTTAAATTGAAAAAATCGAACTTTTGAATCCGGCGTTGTTTTGCGTATCAATTCATAAACCATGTGCCATGGAATGGATACATCGAAAATCTCTTCCCAACTATTTTGCAATTTATATGGCACAGTTGTCAGTTTTTTTGTCCTCAAATGAAATTGATATATGCTTTTATTTATCACACTTTTCTTTAACCATTTATGTTCTTTAATACAGGGCCGACATACAAGTTCCTTACTTTTTTCTCCTTCTTTAAATTATATGAACAAAAAATATTCAATTTTATTTGGAACTGCAAGCCAGATAAAATTAAAAGGGCCTATTTATATAACGAATATGAATTCGGAGGGCAGAAATTATTAAATATTAAAGCATTCGACCTCTCACTAAAGGCATCAGTCATACAAAAGTTATACTTAAATCCAAACTGGTTCTCTAGTAAATTGGTACAAATGTCTCATCCTATGTTCAAGAAGGGCCTTTTTCCCTTTATTCAGATTACACCTGCTCACTTTCGGTTGTTTGAAAAGGAAATAATCTCCAAAATATCTTTATTTTTTAAACAAGCCTTAGAAAGTTGGTTGCAATTTCAGTTTAATCCACCTGAAAAGACAGAACAAATAATACAACAAATATTGTGGTTAAATTCAAATATACTAATTGATTAAAAAAACGGTATTTTTCGAAGACATTTTTAAAAAAGGTATAATTTTAGTGAATGATATCATAAATAGGACTGGTGGAGTTATGTCACACATGCAGCTAACACAGACATATGGAAATGTCTGCTCTACCCAAAATTACAACCAATTAATTGCAGCATTACCACAAAAATGGAAGAGGCAAGTAGAAGGAACAAGCAGGTCACTAGGTGTAGGCAAAACCATAAGCAAATAGGTAAACTGTGATATGACTAAAGAGTTAATCAGGGTGATTTTTTCACAAATAGACAGGTATTTTCCTTTCCATGGTAGCAAGATCTTATCTATTTTTAATAAACATTTATTGGAGTGAGATAATTTCTTTCTTTTGGGATTTGTATACCGAGTATGTCCACATTACATGGTAATGTAAAATTAGCATTTTTTTAGTGATCCAATACGTAACATAGTACGCTTATCATAATTTGGTTTTAATCCAGAGAGGATAGCAAAAGTATCTAGATCCTCTATGAGGCCGTGGAGAGACTCTAATTGTGGTTTTAAAAGAAAACATGAATCATCAGCGTACAATGACACCTTAGTTTTTAAGCCATGGATTTCTAATCCCTTAATATTATTGTTTGATCTAATTTTAACAGCTAACATTTCGATGGCAATAATAAATAGATATGCCGATAGTGGACAACCTTGTTTTACTCCTCTAGATAGTTTAAGACTTTCTGAGATGTAGCCATTATTTACTATTTTACACCTAGGGTTACTATACATAACTTTAACCCATTTTATAAGAGATTCCCCAAAATTGAAATATTCTAGGCATTTATATATAAACTCCAGTCGTACTTTATCAAAAGCCTTTTCAAAATCAGCTATGAAAACCAGGCCTAGTGTCCCCGATATTTCATAGTATTCTATTGATTCCAGTACTTGTCTTATATTATCTCCAATGTATCGTCCATGTAAAAAACCTGTCTGATTAGGATGAATAATATCTAACAATACTTTTTAAATTCTATACGCCAAGCATTTTGCTAGGATTTTTGCATCACAACACTGAAGTGTAAGAGGTCTCCAATTTTTTTAATGGACTGGATCTTTATATATTACACTTGGGTCCGATTTCAGTAATAATGAAATCAGACCTTCTTGTTGCGTGTCTGATAATCTACCATTTATATAGGAGTGGTTAAAACATGCTAATAATGGTCCTTTGAGTATATCAAAAAACAAAAAAAGTTTTTTATACTTCCACTGGTATGCCATCCAGCCCTGGAGTTTTCCCATCCTTAAAGGCCCCAATTGCTTCAAGCAGTTCCTCCTCTGTAATTTGGCCTTCACACGAGTCCTTCTGTACAGATGTTAATCTTACATTATTATTAGGGAAAAAATCCATACAATTAGTTTTAGTTAGTGGCGATGGAGGAGCCTGAAACGAAAACATATTCTTAAAGTACTTTACTTCCTCTTTCAAAATATCATTTGGTGAATCATGCGTGACTCCATCATTTGTAACAAGTTTTAATAAAAAAAAATTGGTAGCATTTCTATATTGAAGATTGAAAAATAATTTGGTGCATTTTTCCCCATATTCCATCCAGTTCGCTTTATTTTTATAATATATTACACTGGATCTTTCTTGAATAAGTTCCTGCATTTCTTTTTGTTTTTCCTCTAACTTATTCTGTGCCTCTATGGTACCGTTTTTATTGCTATCTAACTGTACTGTTAGTCCTTCAACTTCCTTTGTTAATATGGACTCTTTTGATCTAAATTGCTTTTGTTTTATAGATGAGTACTGAATTGCATGGCCTCTAAAGGCACACTTAAAAGTGTCTCATACAATACGGGGATCTGCTGTACCTATGTTATGTCTGAAAAAGTCAGTTATAAATTCTTCTGTCCTAGTTCTAAACAATTTATCATCTAGTAGGCTTTAATTAAATTTCCAATATCCTCGCCCACGTGGAAATTCTGTAAGAGTAATATATTTGCCAATTATGTGATGATCTGACCGTGTTTTGTCCCCTATCAACACTTTTTAAACTTTTGGTGCCAGAGAGAATGGCATAAGAAAGTAGTCAAGACAACTAGCTTGATTAAGCCTCCGTCATGTATATCTCACTAGGTCAGGGTATTTAAGTCTCCATATATCCACTAATTCCAATATATCCATGACATTCATGATTTCCTTAAGTGCCTGAGGGTGATAGTTTGTAGTGTGATTTCCTTTCCGGTCCATAGAGGTATTTAAGACCGTATTAAAATATCCCACCATAATAATAGAGTCTAGTGTTGCTTGTAGAGTTGATAAATTCTTATATATATTTTCAAATAAGCTTGGATCATCATTATTCGGACCGTATAGGTTAATAAGCCATATCTGTCTATTGTCCAATAACATATTTAAAATAATCCATCTACCTTGAGGATCTGTTTGGACAATTTGCACATTTGGATCAAAATTATTGTTAATTAAAACCATCACCCATTTTGAATTTCTTTGCCCATGGGAGAAATATATTTCGCCCCCCCTGTTCTTTTTCCACAAAACGTCATCTAAAATTGTTGAATGGGTTTCCTGTAAACAATAGATATTATATTCCTTCTCTTTTAGCCAGGTAAATACTGATCGTCTTTTCTTATTATCTGCTAGGCCATTACAATTGTAACTGGCTATACTTATTTCACCACTTACCATAATGAGACACAACTTTCAATTATTTTTATCAAAATATATGTTTGTAAACGTACCATTAAAAAGTAACATGATGATTGAGTGTCTATATAGAACAGAAGTCATTCTGTTCACCTGATCTAGAACTCCTCACAATCAAATGTCGACCGCATTATCTACCAAGGGAATTCTCTTCGATTATAATCACAGCCATATATATTCCCCCCCAAGCAGACACATCGATGGCCCTGAACGAACTTTATCTGACTCTTTGTAAACTGGAAACCACACACCCTGAGGCTGCATTCATCATAGCTGGGGATTTTAACAAGGCCAATCTGAAAACAAAACTCCCTAAATTCTATCAGCATATCGATTGTGCTACCAGGGCTGGTAAAACCTTGGATCATTGTTATACTAACTTCCGCGACGCATATAAGGCCCTCCCCCGACCTCCTTTTGGAAAAGCTGACCACGACTCCATTTTGTTGCTTCCAGCCTACAAACAGAAACTAAAACAACAAGCTCCCTCGCTCAGGTCTGTTCAACGCTGGTCCGACCAATCTGATTCCACGCTTCAAGACTGCTTCGATCACGCGGATTGGAATATGTTCCGCATTGCGTCCAACAACAACATTGACGAATATGCTGATTCGGTGAGCGAGTTCATTAGAAAGTGCATTGACGATGTCGTACCCACAGCAACGATTAAAACATTCCCAAACCAGAAACCGTGGATTGACGGCAGCATTCGCGTGAAACTGAAAGCGCGAACCACTGCTTTTAACCAGGGCAAGGTGACCGGAAACATGACCGAATACAAACAGTGTAGCTATTCTCTCCGCAAGGCAATCAAACTAGCTAAGTCCCAGTACAGAGACAAAATAGAGTCGCAATTCAACAGCTCAGACACAAGAGGTATGTGGCAGGGTCTACAGTCAATCACGGATTACAAAAAGAAAACCAGCCCCGTCGCGGACCAGGATGTCTTGCTCCCAGACAGGCTTAATAACTTTTTTGCTCGCTTTGAGGACAATACAGTGCCACTGACAAGGCCCGCTACCAAAACCTGCGGGCTCTCCTTCACTGCAGCCGAGGTGAGTAAAACATTTAAACGTGTTAACCCTCGCAAGGCTGCAGGCCCAGACGGCATTCCCAGCCGCGTCCTCAGAGCATGCGCAGACCAGCTGGCAGGTGTGTTTACGGACATATTCAATCAATCCTTATCCCAGTCTGCTGTTCCCACATGCTGTTCCCACAAGAGGGCAACCATTGTTCCTGTTCCCAAGAAAGCTAAGGTAACTGAGCTAAACGACTACCGCCCCGTAGCACTCACTTCCGTCATCATGAAGTGCTTTGAGAGACTAGTCAAGGACCATATCACCTCCACCCTACCGGACACCCTAGACCCACTCCAATTTGCTTACCGACCCAATAGGTCCACAGACGACGCAATCGCAACCACACTGCACACTGCCCTAACCCATCTGGACAAGAGGAATACCTATGTGAGAATGCTGTTCATCGACTACAGCTCAGCATTTAACACCATAGTACCCTCCAAACTCGTCATCAAGCTCGAGACCCTGGGTCTCGACCCCGCCCTGTGCAACTGGGTCCTGGACTTCCTGACGGGCCGCCCCCAGGTGGTGAGGGTAGGTAACAACATCTCCACCCCGCTGATCCTCAACACTGGGGCCCCACAAGGGTGCGTTCTGAGCCCTCTCCTGTACTCCCTGTTCACCCACGACTGCGTGGCCATGCACGCCTCCAACTCAATCATCAAGTTTGCGGACGACACTACAGTGGTAGGCTTGATTACCAACAACGACGAGACGGCCTACAGGGAGGAGGTGAAGGCCCTCGGAGTGTGGTGTCAGGAAAATAACCTCACACTCAACGTCAACAAAACAAAGGAGATGATTGTGGACTTCAGGAAACAGCAGAGGGAGCACCCCCCTATCCACATCGACGGGTCAGTAGTGGAGAAGGTGGAAAGTTTTAAGTTCCTCGGTGTACACATCACGGACAAACTGAATTGGTCCACCCACACAGACAGCGTTGTGAAGAAGGCGCAGCAGCGCCTCTTCAACCTCAGGAGGCTGAAGAAATTCGGCTTGTCACCAAAAGCACTCACAAACTTCTACAGATGCACAATCGAGAGCATCCTGTCGGGCTGTATCACCGCCTGGTACGGCAACTGCTCCGCCCACAACCGTAAGGCTCTCCAGAGGGTAGTGAGGTCTGCACAACGCATCACCGGGGGCAAACTACCTGCCCTCCAGGACACCTACACCACCCGATGTCACAGGAAGGCCATAAAGATCATCAAGGACAACAACCACCCAAGCCACTGCCTGTTCACCCCGCTATCATCCAGAAGGCGAGGTCAGTACAGGTGCATCAAAGCAGGGACCGAGAGACTGAAAAACAGCTTCTATCTCAAAGCCATCAGACTGTTAAACAGCCACCACTAACATTTAGCGGCCGCTGCCAACATACTGACTCAACTCCAGCCACTTTAATAATGGGAATTGATGGAAATTATGTAAAAATGTACCACTAGCCACTTTAAACAATGCCACTTAATATAATGTTTACATACCCTACATTACTCATCTCATATGTATATGTATATACTGTACTCTATATCATCTACTGCATCTTGCCATCTTTATGTAATACATGTATCACTAGCCACTTTAAACTATGCCACTTTATGTTTACATACCCTACATTACTCATCTCATATGTATATACTGTACTCTATACCATCTACTGCATCTTGCCTATGCCGCTCTGTACCATCACTCATTCATATATCTTTATGTACATATTCTTTATCCCTTTACACTTGTGTGTATAAGGTAGTAGTTGTGGAATTGTTAGGTTAGATTACTTGTTGGTTATTACTGCATTGTCGGAACTAGAAGCACAAGCATTTCGCTACACTCGCATTAACATCTGCTAACCATGTGTATGTGACAAATAAAATGTGATTTGATTTGATTTGATTTGATCTATATCGCTGTACCATGATATTTGCATTGCTACTAAGTAAACCTCCAATTGGTCCCTACTGTTCTCCAGAGTTATTCAAGGAAGGAAAGAGAGGAAGGCTCTACACTACTCTCTCACTTGAGTATCTTACCTAGTTGTTTATAGATCATCTCATTTTGCTCTTTTGTAGCTTTGGCAACTATGTGTGTGTGTTTTCTATCCCATTTTGCTCCCTTCCCTGTAGACTTTACAGACGCTCCACACCCCTTGGCTGCAATCCTTGTAATTTAGTGTGCCTTACGCGCATAACCCATGTGGAATTCCGGGTCTCCAGCAGCAATTGGAACTGCCGATCTGCGGTCAAGAACGAAGAGCTCATGTCAGCCTATGCTGCATTTCAGTCCCTTGACTTTTTGGCCCTGATGGAGACATGAATCATCCCAGAGAACACCGCTACTCCAGCTGCTCTCTCTTCACCTGACTACATTTTCTCTCATAGTCAGAGAGCATCTGGTCGTTGAGGTGGTGGCACAGGGCTACTCATTCCTCCTAAGTGGAGATTTTCTTTTTTCTCCCTCTCTCACCTGTCCTTTTCTTCATTTGAATTCCATTCTGTCACTAGTTCACTCAAGCTTAATGGTGTTGTCATTAATGGCCCACCAAGTGCCCTTAGAGTTCCTCAATATAAGCTAATTTCCTGACGATGGCTCACCGCTCTTCGTACTTGGTGACTTCAACCTCCTGACGTCTGCCTTCGATTAATTTATTTCTAACTCTTTCCCCTCCTTGCCTCTTGACCTATCCCTTCACCAGTCCCCTACCACTCACAAGGCAGGCAATACCCCCCTCCAGGTCTCTGATCACTACTTTGTTTCCCTTTCTTCCTCCCTCTCCTCCAACCCTAGCCACTCAACCCCAATCCAGATGGTAATGTGCCGTCACAATCTTCCCTCTCTCTCACTACTCTCTCCTCTTCTATCCTATCATCTCTCCCTTTTGCTAAATCCTTCTCCTTCCTGTCTCCTGATTCTGGCTCTTCAACCCTACTCTCTTCCCTTTCCGCATCCTATGACTCGCACTGTCCCCTTTCCTCCCAACCGGCTGAGCAAAAATGGAGGAAAACAAAACTTCCAGATGAACTATCATCCTTCACTTCCCTCCTCTCTACCTTCTCTTTTGCTGTATCCGCTACTAAAGCCACTTTCTATCACTCAAAATTTCAAGCTTCTGCCTCTAACCTTAGGAAACTATTTTCCACCTTCTCCTCCCTCCTTAATCCTCCCCTCTCTCTCTGCGGACAACTTTGTCAACCACTTTGAAAAGAAGGTTGATGACATCTGCTTCTCATTCACTCAGCCTATTGAGTTCACTGGTCCCACTCACACAGAACTACCCTACGCCTTGACCCCTTCTCTCTCCAAATGAAATCCTGCGACTAGTGAGGTCTGGCCACCCAACAATCTGCCAGCTCGACCACATCCCCTTCTCCCTTCTCCAGACCATCTTTGGAGACCTTCTCCCATTCCTCACTTCCTTCAGCAACTCATCGCTATGTATATAGCCTCGTTATTCTTATTGTTACTTTTTATTTTAGCCTACTTGGTAAATATTTTCTACTTCTTGAACTGCACTGTTGGTTAAGGGCTTGTGAGTAAGCATTTCACGGGAAAGTCTACACTTGTTGTATTCGGCGCATGTGGCAAATAAAGTTTGATTGGATTTTTGACAACACAACACTACATAAAGAGAGACCTAAGACAACATAGCATGTCAGCTGTCAGGATTCACCTAGCGGTCATGATTTGGGGCTGTACAAATGTTTGATGTATTAGAATAATTGATTATGCTTATGTTATATTAATAGAAGGGGAGGGGTTATAAGACCTCCTTACATTTATAGGGTCCTAGACTACAGATTAATAATATATATATTCATTATATAGTTTTAGAATTGTTCCACAGTTGTTTGCTCTTTCTTTCTCTCTCTTATAAAGAAGACCCCTCTTAAAAATGTGTGACTGAGACAGAACTCTGCAGGGGAGTGTGGGAGATAAGAGACTACTCAGACATTCCACAATAAATCAACTTTGGGGAGGGGACATTTATTGCCTAGTAAGGAACGAACCCTAACACAGCAACACATGACAACACAGCATGGTAGCACCACAACATAACAACAACATGGTATCAACACAATATGGTAGCAGCATAAAACATGGTACAAACATTATTGGGCACAAACAACAGCACAAAGGGCAAGAAGGTCTCTGAGTTGAACCCAACTGACATTTACTCCTGAGGTGCTGACCTGTTGCACCCTCTACAACCACTGTGATTATTATTATCTGACCCTGCTGGTCTTCTATGAACATCTGAACATCTTGGCCATATTCTGTTATAATCTCCAACCGGCACAGCCAGAAGAGGACTGGCCACCCCTCATAGCCTGGTTCCTTTCTTCCTAGGTTCTGGCCTTTCTAGGGAGTTTTTCCTAGCCACCATGCTTCTACACCTGCATTGCTTGCTGTTTGGGGTTTTAGGCTGAGTTTCTGTACAGCACTTTGTGACATCAGCTGATGTAAGAAGGGCTTTATAAATACATTTGATTGATTGATTGACAAAGCAGTCTGTTCACAAGCTAAAAGCATAGTTTTCCTTTTTAGAGAGGACATGTTAAGGCTACGCAGCAGTCAGCAACTAAGGCCAAAAAGAAACCAGAGGGGAAAAGGCAAAGCTATATTGCAACATCTTTGTCTAAATTCACCTCTGGAATCTTGAAACATGTTTCTCCTACTCAGGAGAGGAACCAGAAGCTTTCTGAGTTTGACCAGAAGATGGCAGAGCTCAACCAGATCGCTAGGGTCCCCTGGGACGTGGTGTAGCTGAGGCAAGGTCTGGGGATGATTTACAGCCATGATCAGGACTCTCCAGCTATTAGTCGCAACAACAACCAAAGTGAAAGCCTTGCAGATGGAGACAGAAAGGGGCGTACCTTGTCAGTTGTACAACTGAATGCATTCAACTGAAATGTGTCTTCCAAGTCTTTCAGACAGAGATGCAGCACAACCTGGTCCCAGGGGTAAACATAGCATTGTAAATGTAAATCTGGTACACTCAAATGAGTATGATATGTTACATTTCGTATGGTATGTATTCATTTCCGTATGTCCATCATCCATTTCATATGAATGTACAATTCACATGATATGTTCCAAATTGTAATTCGTACAATTTGTTACGAATTTGCAGTGTATGATATGTTACGAATTTCCATTTGTTGTGGTTAATGTTAGCTAGATGGCTAATGCCAGCTAGGCTAGTGTTTAGGGTTAGGGGTTAAGGTTAGGGATAGGGGAAGGGTTAGCTAACATGCTAAGTAGTTGCTAATTTGCAAGATGAGATTTGAACACGCAACCTTCGGGTTGCTAGATGTTCGCTTCATACGTCCGCCTATCCACCCCGACCAGCAACCCTACATTCGTTTTTGCGTTCAGTAACCTTCTGTCTTATGTAACCATATCATAGTAATTTGAGTGTCCCGGATTTACATTTCATGTGTTACGTCTAGTCTGAAACCAGGCTGTGAAGAAATACATGGCGGAGATGTAGGATGGTGTGATCATGATTCAGGAGGAGAGCCAAAGGGAGAACAATGTATTCTGTTATATCCAGTATCTGTAAATGGAAGGGGACTGTGGAATGGCCACTGTATTCTATATGGGCAGGGCTGATTTGCAGAAGAGGCAGGAGGACATGTGTGAGAGAGTGAACAGTATTCAGGAAGAGGGAGGAGGACTGATATGCAGGGGCCTATTGGCCATCTGGCAATTCTAGCAAATGCCAGATGGGCTGGAATGTTTTTTTGTTGGGTGGGCTGGGGTCACACAAACTCACATGCAAAGTCTAACACGGCAGCAGCAAAGAGACCTGCTCCGACTCTGTCATCAGTTAGACAGCCAAGATCATGGATTGTAAAAAACGGAAAGGGTGCCTATAAACATAGAAAGAGCATATTCCACATTGTCACCTCATTCAAAACGTCCTGTTTTTTGGGCGACTAAAACAATGATTTGGTCAAACAGTAAAGTGCATTATCCTCATGATGCCTGTAATAAAAGTATCAGCCCCTGTGCCTTTGCCCTCGATGGGGCCTGCTGCTGTGATGAGTGAGCCACTCCTATCTCCCCCATGCGCTCGAGAGAAATGCGTTCTGATCGTATAACATTTCTAAATGCAATTACGGGAAAAACACCACTTTCTGTAGGTATCCTTATTTCTTAACTCTCAATATTCATCTCAATAGCAACTATTTTACAACCAAGATATGTTGATATGGCTTTGTGATATGGAGCAACATGTTAAATGCGCCCTGGCTGTTGCCAGGGAATAGGCCTAAAGGTCTCATGGGTAGTAGCCTACAACTGCAACATTGAATTTACTGTTGGATGAATACATGGCTACTAGCAGTGGGCATTATATTTAGTTAGAGATCTACATAGTTAATGTGTTTTGAGTTTCCACTTCCTCAGGTGTTGAACCCCAAATTAATTAGCCTATGATATTAGTACATAAAGATTTATGTAATTCATCTCTATTGAAAAAGAAAGTTGGTATTGGTGGTTCCCGGAGTGATACGGGCTGGTGTGGATAAAATGCCAGTGCTGAATTCTTGTCCCAGTCAGCCTCTGACGATATGATCTGGGAGGAGCTGAAGACTCTAAGAGGCATGTTGGAGGAGGTAAGGCCAGACCATCACCCCTGATGTCATTTCTAACCAGCTTTGGCCTCTGGCCTCTTTCCGAACTGTCTTTTCGTCCGTCCGTCCATCTGTCTGTCCATCTGTCTCCGCACAGAGAGGCGTGGTGAAGCAGTGGTCAGCATCCTCCATCATGCCCCGTCTCACCAACTCTGCCGATCCTTCCTCACGGCAGAGCTGGTATTTTCCACTCGGGCCCGACCAGACCACCAACACCCAGCCAGAGCCAGCCAGGCATGCCTGCACCAAGCTCCCCGCATGCCCCATTGTCCCCCTTGCCACACGCATCTGCACCTCCCCCTGGACAGACCGGGTAGCTCTCCCCTGCAATGGACACCCCCAAGCCCTCAGTGCCCTCCTCCAGTACCACACACCAAGTCCCTCCCGCCGTTTTCACCAATGGCTGCTCCTGCTCTGGACCTCTTTAGCAAATGACAGGAGTGGAATGTAATAGCCGAGTTGCCGTCTCTGTTCAGCTAAGTGAGAGTGAGGAGAGAAGGAAGGAAGGGAAATGAGTAGCTAAAAGAATGTGAGAAAAAGAGGAGACCTCCTCTGAGAGTGATCGTGATGAGGAGAAGCAAGGAACTGCCAACCCACAGGAGGATACTGTTAAACAACAAAGACAACTCATAGAACAGGAGTTAAAGAACAAACAGCAGATCCTCAAGAACTTGCAGCAGGATGGCGAAAGCAGAACAGGAGGCAGAGAAGAAAAGGCAAAATAAAGAACTGGAGATAATGGAAAAGGAGGAGAAAAAGTGTTGGGAGCTACAGAGAATGAAGGATAAAGAGAGTTTTTGAAAATGGAAGAGAATGAAAGGACAGAGGGGAAAAGGAAAAATAAGCAGGAGAAGAAAGAGAGAAGGGGACAAGAGCAAGAGAAGAAAGAGGGAGAAAAAGAGACGAGCAGGAGGCAAAAAAGAGAGCTGAGGAGGAGAGAAAAACGATTGAACAACGAGGATGAGAAGGCAGAGGAGAAAATGAGGAGGCGACAATTGGCAAAGAGCATGAGGTAAAAATGGCAAAGAAGAGGGAGGAGATGAGAAAATTAGAACGGGAGTTAGAGATGCATAGAATGTCTTGCAGGGGACCACCCCTCCCAAAAAAAGAGTGGCTTTCTGGGGCAGCTTATGAAGACCATGAAATAAGACTCACCCTTTGACAACCTCTATTTCCAGCTTTTCCTTGCAAATCAGCAAAGGCAGGGCATCCATCTGTTTCATATTCATCATAATTTCTACAATCCCTTTAGAAATCAACCCTTCCTCAATTAATTCCTCTAATTAGCATCCCGATCCTCAATAAATAGTCAGTCATTCAGTCCCTGTGCTTTAACTGATGTACCACTGTGAGAGGTGACTGCAACAACCCAACACACCATCCATCAATACTAGGCACTAAGAGACAGTTCTGGAAGTTAATGCAGTTAATGTTAATGCAACAAAAAAAATGTGATGCAG
The DNA here is from genome assembly GCF_016432855.1 of Salvelinus namaycush. Taxonomy (NCBI): domain Eukaryota; kingdom Metazoa; phylum Chordata; class Actinopteri; order Salmoniformes; family Salmonidae; genus Salvelinus; species Salvelinus namaycush. The sequence goes on from NC_052322.1 coordinate 26,032,019, forward strand.
TTAGTTAGGAGTGAAAATAACCAAACAAATACATTGTATTAGACCTGTAATCACTTTGGATATGCATGATCATTCTCAAAGAAAATCCGCTATGTTGTAAAACTAGTTCATTTAATATAGTGATGAACAACTCTCAATGTATTGAATATGAACAAACCAACATTGAAACCATCTAAAAATGATCTAAAACGCATCAGTACAACTTCCACAGGGAGGCAGCAGAAACCAGCTGATAACAGAGCCACCGCACGGCACAGACGTCAGTTCAACGTCTATTCTACATTTGGTTGGGTTGTCAACTAACATGAAGTCAATGTGAAATCAACATAACATGTCACCATGTCATTGGATTTAAGTTACAAGTTGGGTGAAAAAGAGACGGAATTTCCTTACGTTGATGACTTTTTGCAAATCCAATCAGTTTTCCACGTTGATTAAACGACATCGCTTAGATTTTTTGTTGTTGAAATGATGTAGAAACATTACACCTACAGTATGAATACGGTCCAAGGAATTTGGTAGAAGAATTCTTCTATTTCCTCTGCAGATCTATGCACCGTTGTGAAATGGCCAACCTGTATCACTGAATATACAATATCATCCAATGTAAGTCCTCCATGTATAAATCTTGGTAGTGATGGGTCAAAACAATCCTGGAAAATATCAGATTGATCCTTTATCGAAAAAACATCTGCAACATCTCACTGGTAGAACATCTTGTCTGTGTTTTATCAGTGCAGCAATGTAGAGAATCAGATTTTTCATTGGTTTAGAGGGGTTCCTCTCTGTTATTAAGGATTCTGTGTCCATTTGCCCTTCAATTAAAGTCTACATTGAGTTGGCACACATGTATTAAGTGTTACTAAAATATTACGAGTGGGTGCTTTGGGAAATATTCCGATTATTTTGCAAACATGGTTGCTCCTTGTGTATTGTAGAAGCTAGAAAAATGTGTTAAAATACATTCCTCCCCACTGGGCAAAAGCTGGTTGAATCAACGTTGTTTCCACGTCATTTCAACAACATCAAAAATGTATGAGACGATGTTGAATCAATGTGGAAAACTGATTGGATTTGCAAAAAGTCATCAACGTAAGGGAATTTCATGTTTTTTTCACCCAACTTTTAACATAAATCCAATGACATGGTGACATTTTCTGTTGAATTCAAGTTAGTAAATCACCAAATGTAAATCAACACGTCTGTGCCCAGTGGGTCTTGTTGATTAAAATGACATTATGCAAAATACCGTCAAGCAGAATGACCTTGATCTAGACTGAAATGCTTGGCCACTCTCTACATCTTATATCTAAAACAAACATGTTTACAGTGTGATTACAGGTTTTAGGCAATGCAAAGTAAATGTGAAAATCAAGATGTCTATATCGCTGGAGATAGCAACACAACTCAGTTAGGATGCTTACTAATAGAGCAAGATCTTTATAGTACAGCAAGCCTATCTATCTATCTATCTAGCTTATCAGTATCTATTAGACAGTGCTTTGTAAGCCAAAGGCCTTGTGTCTTGTCCAGAAAGGAAAGAATGAACTGAAGGAGGGATGCAGGTTCAGATGCATTGTTCTTCTATCTCTTCTTCTCCTTCATCCCTCCATCCTTGGCATAGTGCCTGTTGAGCTCAGCAATGTTATGATCTGTGGCCCCAAACCGATGCATCTGAAAGGCAGAAGGAAACAGACACACATAAAAATCTCATACCAGACCTTCCCAGTAGCAAGCCAAGAGTGTTAGCTAGTTGTTATGGAAACCCCAGTTGGCACAACCACAACCACACATTTTGGTGTGGTTACTTTGGGGTCAGACAGTTGTTTCCCAAAAATTATCAGAAGTTTTGGTGACATACTATAAGTGGATCATTGTTGCAATGTAGGCAAAAAATAGGCTACTGCTCCTCTTCAGATTCAAAATGCTATTCAAAACTCATCCTTATCCAAACAGAGAGATGGCTTGGGTGCATTCAAAAGTGCCAATTCTAGGATCCAATTAGAAATGCCCTAAAAAATTCCATGCCCGCTCCAATTGACCAACTCAACACAACTGAAATTAACTGACCCAACCAGCAGTGCTGAAAGGGTTCACTTCCTTATTCAAAATGGCAGCATCCTGTCCTCTCACCTGAATGAAACTGGGCCATGCAGCAGAGGCCCTCCCCGCGTGCCGTCCGGTAGACGGGTGACACACACACTCGGGTGGCGGGGGGCAGGTGTGTGAGGCGCGTGGACAGTGAGTTGGAAGGCAAGTAGAGGGAGGAGCGCGGGGCAGCGGTAGAGCCGTGGATGCCCTGTCCCTCCCAGGTGAGCCAGTAGCCTCTGAGGCCGTCCACGCTGGCTTTCCAGTCCACCTGCACAGAGTCACTGCCCACCGTGGTCAGCTGCAGGTCTGCTAGAGCCGGCCTCACTGAGAAGGGATGGAGAGAGGGAGGGAGAGAATAAGGCCTATGTGCTGCATTTATACAGTTCTATGTGAAGCATAATAGTCAATTTTGCACTTCCCCCTTTTAATACTTCAGTTTAAGCTTTGAGGCTAATACCATTCTACATCTGTGCCTAAGAATATATCCTCAATGCTCCTTACCCTCCTCAGTGCACACTTTGACAGACATGGCCCTCTCCCGGCCGGAGGAGTGCTGCGCGCTCACGGTGACCAGGTACTGGGTGTCTGGCTGGAGGTTGGTCAGCACGGTGGAGTTCTGCCCTTGGCCCACAGTAGTCATGTGGAGCTTCCCCCCCGACAGGGCCATGTACTCCACCTGGAAACTCTGGACAGACTCCGGCTGCAGAGGACCCCAGCTCACCCTCACACTGTTGGCCCCTGAGTCAGACACCGTCACCACAGCCGGGCTCAACACCTCTGAGGAGACTAAGTGATACAGTTGAAGTCGGAAGTTTACATACACGTTAGCCAAATACATTTAAACTCAGTTTTTCTCAATTCCTGACATTTAATCATAGTAAAGATTCCCTGTCTTAGGATCACCACTTCATTTTAAGAATGTGAAATGTCAGAATAATAGTAGAGATTTTATTTCTTTCATCACATTCCCAGTGGGTCAGAAGTTTACATACACTCAATTAGTATTTGGTAGCATTCCCTTTAAAATTGTTTAACTTCCGTCAAACGTTTTGGGTAGCCTTCCACAAGCTTCCCACAATAAGTTGGGTGAATTTTGGCCCATTCCTCCTGACAGAGCTGGTGTAACTGAGTCAGGTTTGTAGGCCTCCTTGCTCACACATGCTTTTTCAGTTCTGCCCATACATTTTCTATGGGATTGAGGTCAGGGCTTTGTGATGGCCACTCCAATACCTTGACTTTGTTGTCCTTAAGCCATTTTGCCACAACTTTGGAAGTGTGCTTGAAGTATGCATTGTCCATTTGGAAGACCCATTTGTGACCAAGCTTTAACTTCCTGACTGATGTCTTGAGATGTTGCTTCAATATATCCACATAATTTTGCTTCCTCTGACTCCATCTATTTTGTGAGGTGCACCAGTCCCTCCTGCAGCAAAGCACCCCTACAACATGATGCTGCCACCCCCGTGCTTCACGATTGGGATGGTGTTCTTTGGCTTGCAAGCCCCCCCCCCCTTTTCCTCCAAACATAACGACAGGCATTATGGCCAAACAGTTCTATTTTTGTTTCATCAGACCAGAGGACATTTCTCCAAAAAGTACAATCTTTGTCCCCATGTGCAGTTGCAAACCGTAGTCTGGCTTTTTTATGGCGGCTTTGGAGCAGTGGCTTCTTCCGTGCTGAGCAGCCTTTCAGGTTATGTCGATATAGGACTCGGTTTACTGTGGATATAGATACTTTTGTACCTGTTTCCTCCAGCATCTTCACAAGGTTATTTGCTGTTGTTCTGGGATTGATTTGCACTTTTCGCACCAAAGTACGTTCATCTCCAGGAGACAGAACGCATCTGCTTCCTGAGCGGTATGAAGGCTACATGGTCCCATAGTGTTTATACTAGCGTACTATTGTTTGTACAGATGAACGTGGTACCTTCAGGCGTTTGGAAATTGCTCCCAAGGATGAACCAGACTTGTGGAGGTCTACAATTATTTTTCTGATTTTCTCATGATGTCAAGCAAAGAGGCACTGAGTTTGAAGGTAGACCTTGAAATACATCCACAGGTACACCTCCAATTGACTCAAATGATGTCAATTAGCCTATCAGAAGCTTCTAAAGCCATGACATCATTTTCTGGAATTTTCCAAGCTGTTTAAAGGCACAGTCAACTTAGTGTATGTAAACTTCTGACCCACTGGAATTGTGATACAGTGAATTATAAGTTAAATAATCTGTTTGTAAACAATTGTTGAAAAAATTACTTGTGTAATGCACAAAGTAGATGTCCCAACCGACTTGAGAAAACTATAGTTTGTTGACAAGAAATTTGTGGAGTGGTTGAAAACCGAGTTTTAATGACTCCAACCTAAGTGTATGTAAACCTCCGACTTCAACTGTATGTAATAATATAATATTAAAATATATATAATATGGTGATTTACCAGGTGATTTTATTCTAAAGTGGAAGTGAAAGCTGGAATCCTTAACGGTGGAACTGCCACATCCGTTTCTGATATTACAACAACAAAGAAGATAATACAAACAACGAACAGTTTTTTTCCCGTCTGACATCATTGCAAGTGCGATAGAACAGCAGCACATGTACTAATTTTACAACGAGGCACAAGCTTCCCCAGCTCTACTTTGTCAACAAAACAAAAACAATAACAACGGCAGTGCGTTAGACAGTGGTGCTTTTTCCCCTACTGCGGATTCCATCTTCAAGAATGTTCAATATAGAGGCCCATGCTGGACACAACCCTAAAGACACCACACTCCAAGTCAACATTGTTAATTGTAACAATGTAAATGTTGTAAATGTCCAATGCAAACGTGCCACCTCCTCTTACCTGGCTTAGTGGTGAAGGTGACAGAGAGGGGGTTGAGCACCTGTAGGTTGGACTTGGGAGTCAGTGTGGCCATGTATGTGGTGTCTGGTTTCAGGCCCATCAGCCTGGCGGTGCTGGAGTCCCCTGGCCGGGTCAGTCGCTGGTACTGACTACCACTGGTACTGGGGCTGGTACCAGTCTCCCCTGCTTCTCTTTCGCTCACTCCTAGACTGGGAGCCGGTCCAAACCGGATCTCATAGTAACCGGTCAAACCGGCCAGAACCGGTCGCCACTGCAGCATGGCGCTGTCTGTGGACACGTCTCGCACCTGGAGCCGTTCAGCCCGGAGGATCTCTGTTAGAGAAGAGACAGACTGAGACCGAAGGACTGAACCACTGGTGCAATATACACCTCCAGTGGAGACTCGTTTCACTTTAATAAATCGGAGGACGTGCTCATTGTAATGGCTGGAATGGAATGAATGGAAATTTATATTGGAACGATGGCGGTACCATACCATATTATCACAGTGTGCAGATTCCTTTCTCTCAATGGTAAACATTCATACTTGGATAACCAGAACAAGATGGAAAAAAAGAGAGGGAGGAAAGGGATGAGGAGTGGAGGACACACCAGTAAGAGAGAGGAGCTCAGACAGACAGACAGACAGACAGACAAACTGTGGGTTCTCCAATGCATTCACAACTCGTGCCATAAAAACCCTCGAAATAGACAAACCAGTTCTGGAGGATACCATTGTAACAAATAGCAAACCAGTATTCAGGTTTCAGTATCAGCGGATAGGAACCTCAGGCACTCGCTAAAGGGACCCTGGATTCTCCTTCTATGTCGTAAACAAACTGTATTTACACTCTGCGTCCGCCCATCACTATGCATCATGTCTTAGAGCTACATATGTTTACTGGAAATGCCTGTGTGTCGATATGACTGTTACCCTATCTGAACAGAAAAATACCGTCTTGTCTATATATATCTGTCTGGCACCGTAGGGGGGCACGGTAGAGGGGGCTGGGTTGAATAATGTCTTTATTAATAGTCCCCCCTCTCTCATTCCAGTCTAAAACACACTGTCTCTCCTTCCCTCTATGTCCCACTGTCTCTAGGAGTGGGTATGTGATAAAGGAGTAGCACAGAGACATGGATTTGTACAGCAGCGCAGTTTATAGTAGAGCTCAAAAGAAGGTGTCAGGTCCATGTTAGTTGCAGTCAATTGTGGAATCAAATTGGACACACACAGAACCCCACACGCACTCACCAATAATGGCATCCCTCAGGTCCTCAGTGATGATACTCATATCGTCAATGTCCACAAAGTACAAGTGTGACTCCACAGGAGGGGTGACCACCTGCCGCAGCACCTGGTAGTTCCCGTGGCCCGTGGAGATCACCAGAACAGCCACGCCCTCGTCTCTCAGCTTCTCCATTGGTCCAATCACATCACCCGGCTTCACCCCATCCGTCAGCCACACTAGAACTCTGGGGAGTTCTTCCCTGGCCCCCGCACCACCACCGGGCTTCAGCACCCAGTCCTTGGCTATCCTGAGGGCCTCCTCTGTGTTGGTGTCGCCCCTCAGAGGCTTGGTGTTCCCCAGTGCCCCCTGTAGGCCAGTTTGGCTAATGTGGCTGTCAAAACCAAACTCAAGGCGGGGTTGGGTGCCCACCTGCAGAAGGCTCACCATCACCTGGTCCTCACCCAATGAGAAGGGAAGGAGGAGCTCGGACAGAAAGCCCAGCATGCGGGAGTAGTCATATGATGAGACGCTGCCCGAGGAGTCCAATAGGAAGAGGACGTCACCTTCACAGCAGTTCAACACTGAGAGGAGAGGAGAGGTTACAGGTGGTGGACACACATTCAGTAGATTTTTACAGCTATAGGAGAATATAGATACATATGTATAGGCTATGGCTACAGATTATCATGCTAATAATATGTGAAAATGAATGAGAATGATATGCTCCCAGAGTTTAAATGCAACAATATTTACACCTTCTCAGTCTGTCTCTTCCCCCCACTCCATGGTGGGTGAATTTCTTTAAGCATAGTGCTTATAATAAGTGTGTGAGATGCACAACAATTAGTGTATGTGGGAAACAGGGAAACATAGTGGTATAGTTAGTTAACCTACAAACTTCCCATAGAGAAGTGGCAAACTCATAGCCACACACATTTACGGGGATATGTACAGTACAATCCTAGAGCAAACTGAGACGGTGTGGCATCTGTGGAAAAACCCACTACCACTTCCAACTTTCTCTCTCTCCCTCTGATTCCTTCTCCCTCCCTTAACTTTTTCCAGTGGTCCCCTCCCTGTTCAGTATGAGTGCGCACGCACGTGCACACACACACACACACACACACACACACACACACACACACACACACACACACACACACACACACAGAGAAATGAGTGGAGGAGTGAGAAACAAGTAATTACAGAAATTAGACAAGATCAAAACAAAACAAAAATAGGTATGAAGTGAGATAGATCAGAGTAGGGATGGGCGGATGAAGGACGGATGAAAGATGCTGTCACAACATTTAGGAAGACTAGGCAAAATATTCCAGATTTTGCCAAATTTCCATATTTCGTAACAGTAGCACGAAGCATGGCTTCTCATTTAAGGGAGAGGGGGTTAGGGGGAGAGAGGGGAGAGGGGGGAGAACAGTAGGAGCTACTGGGTATTGGTGGTATAAGGAGGGGTTAGGTTGGAGGTGGGGATAGAGAGAGAGACAGAGAAAGAAGAGAGAGAGAAAGAAGAGAGAGAGAGAGAAGAGAGAGGGTAAGGGGGAGGTGTGTTTTTGCAGTTCCATTTGAGAGAAGAGGAAGAATGTGCAGTAGTAGCATATGTGCTCAGAGCAGAAAGAGTGAGGGAGAGAGAAAGAGAGAAAGAGAGAGACATGCTAAATTCATTGTCCAGCTATGAGTACTTTTGAAATGCACTATTTTCTTTGGGCCCTTAAAAGTGAATTTCTTCAGGCTTTAATTTGACGCTCGATCTGTGGTGGTTGTACTGACAAGACTGTAGTGTTGAAGGACGAATTGCAGTGAGTGTGAAAACACTCTGCCTTTCTCTCTTTCACTCTCTTGCTTCCTAAAGAATTCACTACATCTGTCTTCTTGTTTGGACTTTGTACTCCTCCAGCTGCCTTAGTGGCCTCCAGGTTAAAGCGCCTGTAAACTGTACTTATGTATGTGTCTCTCTGGTCATGCCTATTTATTGTAAAACAAATATTTGGTTGGTACAGTATTAGCTTTATCGCAGTATTAGATTTACAGTACACCATGAACAAGTTTGACTAATATATTAATGGTTACACACTGAATGTAAATTATGAAACCCCATAACCTTGATGAGCATGGGAGTAACTGACTATAACGCTTTAGACCTGTTTCACACATGCATGGAAGCTCACACACACACACACAGGTGTGTACTTCAGATTGACAGCCCAGATGTGATAGAAAAGGCCTCATCCGCAGCTCTTCTTGATTCTAAAACATGATGTGGTTATATCACCAGGCTGTATCACAACCGGCCGTGATTGGGAGTCCCATAGGGCGGCGCACAATTGGCCCAGCGTTATCCGGGTTAGGGTTTCGCCAGGGTAGGCTGTCATTGTAAATAAGAATTTGTTCTTAACTGACTTGTCTAGTTAAATAAAGGTTAAATAAATAAAAATGAAAAAACATCAGTATGTAGGATCAAAATACATCATCACAGGAGATTAAACCTGAATAAACTGTGCTTCTCAGCCAGTCCTTAGTATTAAAAGCATTTCTATGTTTGAGTGCGATGCATAGAAAGTAATTAGGCTATCTTAGTCAAAGCATGTCTTGTCTATAAATGGAAGAGGGTGTGAGAAGTGTAATGTTCTGTACATTGTATCCTTACACTGAGTCATAAAAACAGACCACTGACAGATTGAATTGACTCACCACCAAGTTTACTTTTCACCACTACGGTTATGAGCTCTAGCTAACACATGCATGGTTGTAACAAGCGTTCAATAATTATTATGGTGTTATAATCAATTAGATGTTTTAATTTACATCACAATAAATCATATGCATAAATACATTTAACTTAGCGTTAAACTTCTCATTAAAAGCCAGGAACAGGTATCAACATAGCATTTCTACAATTTTGACAGTAACCCATGACCAGTAGTCTATGATAAAATGATTGTGCCAATCTAATAACACCATTTGGAGATACTCTGACCTCTCCTCCCTAGTCTGTCAGTCATGTAGAACTAGGCTATAACATCCACCCACCACCAGACCACCGACCATCACCTGCAAAGCTCACCTGCTTCTGGTGCGGAGTTCTGACCACTGGACGACCACAGGAACACGCAAACCAGCATGCAAGTAAATAAAATCCGACCCTTCATTGCAAGGGTTAATTGTGATCAATTCCAGTATAAAGAATTATGACGATATCGAAAGGGCTTCCTCCAAAAAAGTGTCCATTGCCTGGACCGTCGCTCCAAGTGAAATGGTAATCAGCCTTACATTCGAGCTACTAATAGGCTATAAAAAGATTGGAACTTCACAAATCCTCACTTTCACTCAGACTTTTCCAGTTTTGTTTCTGTTTTTCTGGAACATTTTATTCTCGTAATATTTTCCCCAGAAAATTGGTTGCTCGGGTATCCTCCGTGAGTTTGTGAGGTAAAAGGCGCCTTGAGCGAACTAGGGCGTGAGTGTTCAAGTCGGTTCTTCGCCCTGACTCCAGTCCCGTGTCCAGGTCCTCCCCTTACAGTGTTCAATCGTCTTTCTTTTCAGTCTTTCAAGAGACTTCGAATAGCAAGAAGCTCAAGAGTCCTCTCGCCAAACGTCATTGCTCTGGAAAGGTGCCCATTTTCTCATAAAGGTTATCTTTACATTTTATGGCGAGTAGTCAATCATGCAAAAAGTGAAGTGTCTTGAAAATGTAAAACAACATAAAGAAGAATTGTAACTTTAAGCTTTGAAATTAACCAACGGAGATGCATAATTATCCGGGTTCTGTACACTATCCTATTATAACTACGAATTTTGGTTGTGAGCCGTTGTAATTATGGATACTTTTATTACCAGTGGGCCACTGACTTTCAGCACCAAAATCATTTTATTGAGAGTGCCTCCTCAAGATGACAGGCCTACATGTAGGCTATATTCTATTTAATGTGTATGTGCATGCTTAGTTAAATATGATACTATAAGATCATGTAAAATATTTTCTAAATATAGAATTACAGTATGCTGACAAACTGTTCACTGACTGGTGGACACAAATAATGGGGTCAAGCTCTTGGACTTCAGCATCAACTTTGCTCAAGTCATCAAAATAAATTCCATTAAATATTATTTTTAATTGAATTGCATCAGCCTATAGTGCCTCAGGGGAGACTTGGAGAATGTGATATTGGGATGGGGTCTATATGAGAGTGAAAAGCAGGCAGCTTTTGTGGGTGGGGGGGGGGGGAAGAGAGAGAGAGAGAGAGAGGTCATTTCAACAAAATAACTTAATGTGAAGAAGTTGAATCAATGTGAAAAACTGTTTGGATTTGCTAAAAGTTGTCAACGTAAGGGAATTTTGTATTTTTTTAACCACATTTTTACCTTAATCCAGTGACATGATGAAATGTTTTGTTGATTTCACATTGAATTCACATCAGTTGACAACTCAACCAGGTGTCAACTGAAATCAAAACTAGAGGTTGAAATGACTTCTGTGCCCAGTGGGAAAGGTCTGATGTCTAGAGACCTCGGTGACACCACATTACCCAAGCTTATTTTGATTGTTCCATTGTAACAGAACACTCCACCACACACCTAGTAACTAAACACTGAGTCTGTACAAAACAGTAAAAGATAGGGGCTGCTCTATGAAAGATAAGGAGTTTACCCTTTACCCTTTTTCGCGGCTGCAGCGTAGCCTAGGGGTTAGAGCGTTGGACTAGTAGGTTGCAAGATCGAATCCCCTAGCCGACAAGGTACAAATCTGTCGTTCTGCCCCTGAACAAGGCAGTTAACCCACTGTTCCTAGGCCGTCATTGAAAATAAGAATTTGTTCTTAACTGACTTGCCTAGTTAAATAAAGGTAAAATACATTTCCAAAAATAATATTGTTTTGTTTGACCAGCCTGGTCTTATAGACTAGACGTAACATAGTAAACGTAAATCTGGGACACTCAAATTAGTATGAAATGTTACTTTGGTATGGTTACAGAAGACAGATGGTTACTTAATGCAAAAAAACAAATGGGGGTGGATGGATGGGCATAGAACGCGAAAGTCTAGAAACCCAAAGGTTGCGAATTCGAATCTCATCATGGACAACTTCAGTATTTTAGCTAATTAGCAACTTTAACTACTTACTACTTTTGAACTACTTTTGAACTACTTAGCTAACCCTTCCCCTTAACCCTAACCCTTTTAGCTAACCTTTACCCTAACCTTAACCCTAACCCCTAACCCTAACCCCTAGCTTAGCTAACGTTAGCCAAACCAAACTAAACTAACTCCTAAACTTAACCCTAACCCTAACCCCCCCAGTCTGGTCCACTGTATAGTACACTGTTTATCTCAGCAGATCGGAGTCCTGCTCTTTGCACTGTCCAGTAAGCAGTAAATCAGTTAGAAATACCCACCTGGAATAACCTTGTATTGGTATGTGTGTACTGTATGTGTGTATATGTGCGTGTGTGTGTGCGCATATGTGCATGTGTGTATCTATGGCATGCAGGTTTTGACTAATGGATCAGGTGAGTGTCTGTGCTGTATGCAATTCACATCACATGTTGTTACAGGGGGACCAGAGTAAGGGAAATCATATCATCCCCACACCAGTTCATGTTGACACATTTCTATCTTCTCTCAGTAAGCATACGTTATGCAACCAAACTGGCTATCTGTTTTCACTTATTTGCACATACCCTAGCAATCTCTGTGGAAGAGTAGTTATGCTCCTCTGAGATTCACATGTCTTTCTGGAACAGTGTCATTGAAAGCGATTGGGCAAAGCTGCAAAAAGAGGTTAGTTGAGCATTTTTGGCAGTGGACAAGGCAATAGGAATAAGGGAGGAAGGGAGGTGAAAGAGTAAAGGAGGTGGAGACGGACAAATGGATGACAAGTCTAATACTGTATGACACCTCCATCGCCCAACCCTCACAGTGTGACAACATGGAAACACAGACACACAGCATTTCGTGAGTGGAGGGACCTATTTTGTTAAATTCTGAACACTTCAAGTTTACACAACTACGCACCATTTGTAATTGGGGTTTATACAATCTCTTAACACTTTGTCAGCGCTCCTGCTGTTATTTACCATTAAAACTTTGGCTCCAGTGCTTCTGGCATCACATCACAATGGAAACACAATTTCAGTAGTAAAGACAATTCTCCACATCACTCCTTGCCAGTTTTTGCACCTTCCTTCGCGAGGTTGAGGAATTTTAGGTTTATGAGCGTGCCATGTTTTGTAGAGTTGTGAGAATTAAGAGGTGGAGTGTTGACTTTCTCCAGACCTTTCTAGGTGAAACAAACAGCAGCGCAAAGATAGGAGACAGGCGATGAATGAGAGGAGAGATTGAGCACCTATCTGATCAAGAGAAGTAAGAGGGAAAGTGGGTCAAAGGGAGATAAAATATGAGAATGAAGAACAGGGCGATCTGATAGGCAACAAAATAGACCAATTATTAATCCCCCAATCTGCTTGATGTCAGAAGCAAGCCCAAAGCATTCACACTCACAGCCCATGCATGCCAGGCCTAGGACACTCATGTGTAAGCTCATGTACTATTTTTGATTTGGACACCAGACATAAATAAAAGTAAAAATAAGTTAGGAGGGGGAAGTCAGAGGGGTTTCCCATCACTGGGCTGTGTTGAACTTAATTGACCAAATGTCCAACATCTTCCTGACACGCTGTGATCCTTACTTTCCTGCGTCACTGGAACTTCCTGCTCTTCATGGGGTGTGCATCCTGCCCATTGCTCATCATGCGAACTTTGTTACCACATAGATGACTGTTTTATGGGGGCTTCAAAATAAGCCCCTCAGGACAAAATGGCTGACCAAGTGCAGGATATTCTACCATGCTTTGAGAGCCAGACAGCCAAACTGCATCGAGCTCAAAAGGAAATGATTCATCATAAGACCTCCTAAACAAATATGACAAGTTACATTAAACACAACATACTGTACATTGCATGGTACTTTTGACTTAGATCATGGATATGTTAAACATCATGTATGTTGAACTTAGGGAGGAAAACATACTACACTCATCTGTGCACTGTCTTCATGTGAATTAATGATTCAACTACAAGATTCAACTAGCAAGGATACACATCTTTTTTGCTATTTTCTGCACTGAGTCTTTCCCAAATTCTAGGGACCAACACCCTCTGTGTAACATTTAAAGTTTCCATAGTGAAATATTACAGTTTCCCATATTGCCAAGATCGACTAATGGAAGTTCTCTCTAAAGTTGTGCTGGCTTCTCCAGAGGACTGGTCTGAAAATAGCCTTATTGTGACAGGGAATGGTGGACTGTCATTAGAGTTGGTGTTCAAATGGGGTCATCGTGATGAATGGCTTATTTGGAGAGAAAAAACTTATTGGGGTAAGTTTTGCACAATTTACACTGTGCCTTTGGAAAGTATTCAGACCCTTTGACTTCTTCCAAAAAAATTTACGTTACAGCCTTATTCTAAAACGTATTACATTTGTTTTTTCCTCATCAATCTACACACAACACCCAATAATTCTAAAGCAAAAACAGGTTTAGAAATTTTTGCAAATGTTTTTTTTAATTTTTAATACGGAAATATCACATTTACATGAGAATTCAGCCCCTTTACTCAGTACTTTGTTGAAGCACCTTTGGCAGCGATTACAGCCTCGAGTCTTTTTGGGTATGACGCTACAAGCTTGGCACACCTGTATTTGGGGAGTTGCTTCCATTCTTCTCTGCAGGTCCTCTCAAGCTCTGTCAGGTTGGATGGGGAGCTTCGCTGCACAGCTATTTTCAGCTCTCTCCAGAGATGTTCGATCGGGTTCAAGTCTGGGCTCTGGCTGGACCACTCAAGGACATTCAGAGACTTGTCCCGATGCCACTTCTGCGTTGTCTTGGCTGTGTGCTTAGGGTCGTTGTCCTGTTGGAAGGTGAACCTTCGCCCCAGTCTGAGCTCCTGAGTGCTCTGGAGCAGGTTTTCATCAAGGATCTCTCTGTACTTTGCTCCGTTCATTTTTCCCTCGAATCCTGACTAGTCTCCCAGTCCCTGCCGCTAAAAATATCCCAACAGCATGATGCTGCCACCAACCATGCTTCACTGTAGGGATGGTGCCTGGTTTCCTCCAGACGTGACGCTTGGCATTCAGGCCAAAGAGTTCAATCTTGGTTTCATCAGACCAATTAATCTTGTTTCTCATGGTCTGAGAGTCCTTTAGGTGCCTTTTGGCAAACACCAAGCGGGCTGTCATGTGCCTTTTACTGAGGAGTGGCTTCCGTCTGGCCACTCTACCATAAAGGCCTGATTGGTGGAGTGCTGCAGAGATGGTTGTCCTTCTGGAAGGATCGCCCATCTCCACAGAGGAACTCTGGAGCTCTGTCAGAGTGACCATCGGGTTCTTGGTCACCTCCCTAACCAAGGCCCTTCTCCCGAGCTCTAGGAAGAGTCTTGATGGTTCCAAACTTCTGCCATTTAGGAATGATGGAGGCCATTCTGTTCTTGGGGATCTTCAATGCTGCAGACATTTTTGGGTACCCTTCCCCAGATCTGTGCCTCGACACGGAGCTCTACGGACAATTCCTTCGACCTCATGGCTTGGATTTTGCTCTGACATGCACTGTCAACTGGGGACCTTGTATAGACAGGTGTGTGCCTTTCCAAATCATGTCCAATCAATTGGATTTACCACAGGTGGACTCCAATCAAGTTGTAGAAACATCTCAAGGATGATAAATGGAAACAGGTGTCACGATCGTCTTGCGAAGAGAGTGAGGACCAAAATGCAGCGTGTGGAAAGTACATCTTCTTTATTAAAGAAAGAAGACGAAAACGACACGAACACTATACATAAACTAACAAAATAACAAACTGACGACCGTGAAGCTATACATATAAATAGTGCTGACACAAACACTACACATAGACAATTACCCACAAATGCATGATGCCCATGGCTGCCTTAAATATGGCTCCCAATCAGAGACAAATGAAAGACATCTGTCTCTGATTGAGAACCACTCAGGCAACCATAGACATACCTAGACACATTCACTCAACCATAGACATACCTAGAAACATTCACTCAACACAAACTCATACACTACACCCAACACCCCCTTTACCATATAACCACCCAAAATGACAAAACACAAACAATCCCCATGTCACACCCTGACCTAACTAAAATAATAAAGAAAACAAAGAATACTAAGGCCAGGGCGTGACAACAGGATGCACCTGAGCTCAATTTCAAGTCTCAAAGCAAAGGGTATAAATACTTATGTAAATAAGGTTTTTCTGTTTTTTTTTATTAATACATTTGCAAACATTTCTTAAAACCTGCTTTTGCTTTGTCATTATGGGGTATTGTGTGTAGATTGATGAGGAATAATTTTTATTTCATCCATTTTGGAATAAGGCTGTAACATGACAAAATGTGGAAAAAGTCAAGGTGTCTTAATACGTTCTGAATGCACTGTATCTACTTTAAATAACCAGTTCAAGAGTTATGACAACTGCTTTGTAATACATTTTTCTTTACATTTTGCACAGATGTGATTACAATACTAATGCTATTCTATCATTTTATGTATAAACAGAAAATCGCAATGATTTCTGTACATCACTGTTAAAACTAACTTTGTTATTAACATTTAATAGGAAGTTCATCAGCCAAATGCCATTTTTTATTGTATAGTGACTTGAACGTCCATTCAGTAGTTTGTCCTTGGGTAAAATAAATAGTATTTTGTTCATTAAAATGTGGAATACTAAAGCCCAGTTATTCAGTAACCATGGACCAAGGTCAGTGTCATTTTTGTATTATTTATTTAACCTTTATTAAACTAGGCAAGTCAGTTAAGAACAAATTCTTATTTACAATAATGGCCTAGCGGGGAACAGTGGGTTAACTGCCTTGTTCAGGGGCAGAACGACAGATTTTTACCTTGTCAGCTCGGGTATTCGATCCAGCAACCTTTTGGTTACTGGCTCAAGGAGTCATCCAATTTCAGAGACAGAGTTCTCCAAGCCCTTACTCCCAGGTTCTATCATACAATCTGGAGGAAAAGAATGCAACATTAAATTGTAACACAGCATAAGCGCTCACAAACCCCTTATCTCGGTGCAGAAGTGTTTATATCACTGTTTACATTAAAAAGGATTCCTCATCTCAAGCTGGCCGTGGGGCCACTCTCTCTTTTCCTCCACCTAGGCCCACCTCATTTTCATTTTCTATTTTCTTCTCAAACACCACTGTGGTCATTTCCCTTGAACTCTCTCAATTCTTCATTTTCTCGGACCATATTCCAACCATACTGTGTGAGTTTTTCTCTCTTATTTTATGTATTTTTATGTGACCCTGTTCTCTCTTTCTCTCAGTGTATTTCCCAGCAGGTCTTGGCCTTGGTCGAATGCAGCTGCATTCTCCATTCCTTCCTCCCTTTGTGATATCATGAGTTTACTCTTCATACCCCACACACTCCCTTTGTTTCACAGCTGCCTTCCACCCTGAGTAACACTCATCAATACTCATGAATACACAAATACACACAAATCACATATGCGCAAATTTTAGTTTCCATTACATCCGTGGGACCTATGTACTCACTAGTCACCTAAGCAAAGATCTGCTAAGGTAGTCTGAGTTGGCCATTGTGTTCTCCTGATCCAGGTGCAGTAGCTGGGGGGGCCTAAACTATATGTGTTTGTGAGTTTCTGGATTGAGCGGATGCAAGAAAGGGTGGGTTTGCTTTATGATACCTTTGATTGGTTGCCAAGTTCTCCAACTCCCTCTCTGAACTTGCGCTAACAGATTCCACTGCGGATGTACCCACAACTCCACATCTCCGTGAGTTTAACGCAACAGTAGTGTGACCTCATTGAGTGTGTGTGTGTGTGTGTGTGTGTGTTTGTTTGTGTCTGTGTTTCCATCTTGTGGAGACATACAGCAGTGCAAACCTGTACTCATAGCTCTCACCATATGTGTAAAGCACTTATTAATGACAGGGAGATGACAGTTGATGTGCCCAGTTCATCCTGCCTGTTAACACAGTCACCTATTATTAATGTTTTCCTCTTATTCCACTCATTTATCTTCTCCCTTTTTTCTCTCCCTCCCTTCCTCTGTGCCGTAGGGTCAGTTGGTGAAGCTGCCTGCCTTATTTTCAATTGTCAATGAACCAGAGGGAGTCGAAAAGAGTCATCACATTGTCTGTCAGTGATATGGTACCAGGGGGGTTGTGTTACTTTGAACTTGTCTGCATAAACACTGCTTTCTACCAGTCAATGAGTCACCTAAGGCTGAGGTCACACAGAATGGAAGCGTGCTTCATATAGCTCAGACGCATGGGAGAATGGATGTTTTACATGGGGTATAGATAAATGAGACAGAGTCAGTAGTGTTCCAAGTTTAAGGGGTTGTTTCCTACAAAATCAAGATGGGATCAGTGGGACGTACTGTGTGTCAAGGAATATAATTAATTGGCAAAAATTGTTATAGTATATAATGCCAAAGTTGTTTCGCAAATGCAAACTTGATACATAGGCGACATATACTGTAACAATCACTTAACAGTGATTAGAACTTTATTTCACTGTGTTGTATGGCTTTCAGATTTTCCTTTTAGCCTTTTTAGCCTTTCTTGCAACACCTAAAAGTAAATGGGCCTCGACCCACCAGTGGGTCCTTTGGGAAACACTGACTTCCTAATGTCACCAGTGAACCACATCAGAACATTTCTATTTGCTGCCACTTATTATAAGTCAATATAATCAATTTTTCCAGAGTGAAATGGAGAATTTGTGAACAGGGCTATTTGAACAATTGCCAATATACTCAAAGCTGCCGTTTTTCCTTTTATTCCTTTCAACATCAGCTGCAGCTTGATGGCCCTTCTATACAGCTAGCATGGGACGCTGTGGAGAAAGTCTAACTGAAGGTCACGGTCAATGTCTAACAACAGCTGTGTGAATGAAACAGGCCCTTGATGTTTGCCTGTGCCGTCTTGTCCCATCGACTGCGCTATAGAAAACTACACAATGATTACCTGTCCAACACAATGCATGGCCAGATACATGACGATTCAATTGAATGCTGCACTGCACATAATTGCAGAGCAAACATGACATTTCTTGCTCCACAACTTCTTTTCACCGACTACAGAAATTCTAACCTTATCCCCAGGCTCAGTTGCTACCGCATATGAGAGCAGGCTGGGTGGACGAGATTACAGCAATTCTAGTCGGATTCACTAGAAAACATTTCACATGCCCCTTATTCTTATTTGTTCTACTTACTTAATTACTTTACTTGTATTATTTGTATACTAATGATTTGTGTCTACTAAATAAAGAAATGTTTATGATACAAGAGAGACTCAAGACTGGAAAGACAGTGTAAACAGGATGCCTTTCAGATAGACAATAGTCAGCATCCCAAATTGCATCCTAATCCATATTTAGTGCACTACTTTTGACCAGGACCCATAGGCCTTTGGTCAAAAGTAGTGCACTAAATAGGGAATAGGGTGCCTTTTAAGGTGCACACACTTAATATGCAGTACGTAGGCTGGGGATTCCACTCTGAAAGGATATTATCTTGACAGAGTACACAGGTTGTAACAGTTTCACCACATGAAGGCCTTGCTCTTAATCCACCCACATGTACTTTCCTGTCTTTCCGTTGTTATTATACAGATCAGATGCACTCAAGATGTGCCAGGCCCACAGACAGTGCCAGGCATGAACTGGTGAGACAGAGAGAGAGATCAAATCAAATTTGATTTGTCACATGCGCCGAATTCAACAGGTGTAGACTTTACTGTGAAATGCATACCTACAAGGCCTTTCCCAACAATGCAGAGTTAAATAGTAATTTAAAAAAAATAGTAACACAATAAAACAACAATAACGAGGCTATATACAAGGACTACCGGTACCGACTCAATGTGCAGGGGTAAGAGGTATGTGAGGTCATTTAGGTAATATGTACATGTAGGTAGGGGTAAAAGTGACTAGGCAATCAGGACAGATGAAAGTGTTTCTATGTGTGAGTTTGTGTGTGTGGTGTCAATATGCATGTATGTGTGTAGTATATGTGAGTGTGTGGGGAGAGTCCTGTGTGAGTGTGCATAGATCCAGTGCAAAAATGTCAGTGCAAATAAAAAAGGGGGTCAATGCAAATAGTCCGGGTACCCATTTGATTAACTGTTTAGCAGTCTTATGGCTTGGGGTTAGAAGCTGTTCAGGAGCCTTTTGGTCCCATACTTGGCACTCCGGGACTGCTTGCCGTGCGGTAGCAGAGAGAACAGTCTATGACTTGGATGGCTGGAGTCTTTGACAATTTTGAGGGCCTTCCTCTGACACCACCTGATATAGAGATCCTGGATGGCAGGGAGCTCGGCCCCTGTGATGTACTGGGCCATATGCACTACCCTCTGTAGCGATCTGCGGTCGGATGCCAAGCAGTTGCCAGAGAGAGAGAGAGACTTATGGAAATGGTAGATATTCTCAAAGACACATACAGAAGTCATACAAACGTATGTACAATCAGACTTGAATTTAGAACATATGGAACTATATAACATGAAATAATAAGGGTGTGCTGCATTATTCTTTGAGGAGACTAATACACGTTACATGTTATAAGTTGCAGTAATCATTGTGGCTTTCTGGGGCAACAGAGTGTGAATGTGATGTTGATTTTCTTTTCTGTGTGGCATAATCCATTATACATCTGATCTAAACAAACAATACTTTCACCCTTACTAACCATCCCGTTGTATTACTCTTTCTATGATCTTGTCTGAATGCGCTTCTCAAAATTAAATCTAGAATCGGCTTCCTATTTCGCAACAAAGCATCCTTCACTCATGCTGCCAAACATACCCTCGTAAAACTGACTATCCTGCCGATCCTTGACTTCGGCGATGTCATTTACAAAATAGCCTCCAACACTCTACTCAGCAAATTGGATGCAGTCTATCAAAGGGCCATCCGTTTTGTCACCAAAGCCCCATATACACTACCCACCACTGCGACCTGTATGCTCTCGTTGGCTGGCCCTCGCTTCATATTCATCACCAAACCCACTGGCTCGAGGTCATCTATAAGTCTTTGCTAGGTAAATTCCTGCCTTATCTCAGCTCACTGGTCACCATAGCAACACCCACCCGTAGCACGCGCTCCAGCAGTTACATTTCACTGATCCCCCTAAAGCCAATTCTTCCTTTAGCCGCCTTTCCTTCCAGTTCTCTGCTGCCAGTGACTGGAACGAATTGCAAAAATCACTGAAGCTGGAGACTCATATTTCCCCAACTAACTTTAAGCACCAGTTGTCAGAGCAGCTCACAGATCACTGCACATAGCCCATCTGTAAATAACCCATTCATCTACCTCATCCCCATACTGTTATTTATTTATTTTTGCTCCTTTGCAGCCCAGTATCTCTACTGGGCATCTTCTGCACATCTATCACTAAGTGTTTAATTGCTCAATTGTAATTATTTCGCCACTATGGCCTATTTATTGCCATACCTCCCTTATCTTACCTCATTTGCACACACTGTACATAGACTTTTTCTATTGTGTAATTGATTGTATGTTTGTTTATTCCATGTGTGACTCTGTGTTGTTGTTTGTGTCGCACTGCTTTGCTTTATCTTGGCCAGGTCACAGTTGTAAATGAGAACTTGTTCTCAACTAGCCTACCTGGTTAAATAAAGGTTAAATAAAATGAAAAATAAATTTAAAAGTGTATGTTTAAGTTGACTGTGCTTGGAAAATTACAGAAAATATTTAATGGCTTTAGAAGCTTCTGATAGACATGATTTGAGTCAATTGGAGGTGTACCTGTGGTTGTATTTCAAGGCCTACCTTCAAACTCAGTGCCTCTTTGCTTGACATCATGGGAAAATTAAAATAAAATCAGCCAAGACCTCAGAAATAAAATTGTAGACCTCCACAAGTCTGGTTCATCCTTGGGAGCAATTTCCAAACACCTGAAGGTACCACGTTCATCTGTACAAACAATAGTACGCAAGTATAAACACCATGGGACCACGCAGCCGTTATACCGAGTTCTGTCTCCTGGAGATGAACGTACTTTGGTGCAAAAAGTGCAAATTAATCCCAGAACAGTAAAGGACCTTGTGAAGATGCTGGAGAAAACAGGTACAAAAGTATCTATATCCACAGTAAAACGAGTCCTATATCGACATAACCTGAAAGGCTGCTCAGCAAGGAAGAAGCCACTGCTCCAAAACCGCCATAAAAAAGCCAGACTACAGTTTGCAACTGTACATGGGGATAAAGATCGTACTTTTTGGAGAAATGTCCTCTGGCCTGATGAAACAAAAATAGATCTGTTTGGCCATAATGACCATCGTTATGTTTGGAGGATAAAGGGGGATGCTTGCAAGCCGAAGAACACCATCCCAACCATGAAGCACGGGGGTGGCAGCATCATGTTGTGGGGGTGCTTTGCTGCAGGAGTGACCGGTGCACTTCACAAAATAGATGGCATCATGAGGAAAGAAAATTATGTGGATATATTGAAGCAACATCTCAAGACATCAGTCAGGAAGTTAAAGCTTGGTCGCAAATGGGTCTTCCAAATGGACAATGACACCATGCATACTTCCAAAGTTGTGGCAAAATGCCTTAAGGACAACAAAGTCAAGGTATTGGAGTGGCCATCACAAAGCCCTGACCTCAATCCTATAGAAAATTTGTGGGCAGAACTGAAAAAGCGTATGCGAGCAAGGATGCCTACAAACCTGACTCAGTTACAGCTCTGTCAGGAGGAATGGGCCAAAATTCACCCAACTTATTGTGGGAAGCTTGTGGAAGGCTACCCAAAACATTTGACCCAAGTTCAACAATTTAAAGGCAATGCTACCAAATACTAATTGAATGTATGTAAACTTCTCACCCACTGGGAATGTGATGAAAGAAATAAAAGCTGAAATAAATCAGTCTCTCTACTATTATTCTGACATTTCACATTCTTAAAATAAAGTGGTGATCCTAACTGACCTACGACAAGGAATTTTCTACTAGGATTAAATGTCAAGAATTGTGAAACTGAGTTTAAATGTATTTGGCAAAGGTGTATGTAAACTTCTGACTTCAACTGTATGCACGCACTACTTTTCCATTAAAACATTTTTTATTTATTTTTTTAAACAACTTTTTTTTTTTTCATTTCCCTTCGCCAATTTGGACTATTTTGTGTATGTCCATTACATGAAATCCAAACAAAAATTCATTTAAATTACAGGTTGTAATGCAACAAAATAGGAAAAACACCAAGGGGGATGAATACTTTTGCAAGGCACTTTATATCAAGATGAGCTTAAGTTACTATGTAAAGGGACAGCTGAGACTAAAATGAGTACGACCTCCTCAATGCCTTCCTAGACAAAAATGGTGTGCTCAGGGTGGGAGGAAGACTTTGTGACTCATCTCTTCCTAACTCAGTCAACCAACCCGCAATCATTCCTAAGGAACACAACATCGCGAAAATGATAATTGCTCACTACCATGAAAAGGTCAAACATCAGAGTAAAGGTCACAACATAAATGAGATCAGGTCAAAGGGCTACCTTATCCTAAGTATCAATCAGGCCGTAACCTCTCATCTTCACCAATGTGTGACTTCTAGAAAGCTCTGGAGACCCACAGAAGGGCAAAAGATGGCTGATCTCCCTCCAGAGCGCATGGACTCATCACCGCCATTTACATACTGCAGTATGGATTGTTTTGGCCCATTTCTCATTAAGCAAGGACGAAGACTGCACAAAAGGTATGGCCTTCTCTTCACCTGTTTTTGTGAGAAGTATCCTTCGCTCCACACTCTCTCTCTTCTGGTAGACTAGATGATTCTTCTTTACAAACCTTCTTCTATGAAGCAATGTCAATTGTAAACAATCGCTCACTCACCATTGACAACCTCAATGATCCAAACAGCCTTGAGCCACTCACCTCTAATCATCTGCTTACTATGAAATCTACCACAGCTCTACGTCCTTCAGGCAAGTTCATCAGGGAGGACATGTACGCTCGGAAAAGGTGGCGGCATGTTCAATATCAAGCAGAACAGATTTGGAGCCGCTGGCGAAAAGAGTATCTAGCCAACATCGCCATCAGGCAGCGCTGGCACACCCCGACGAGAAACCGGCAAATCGGTGACATAGTGATGAGAGACAATGGTCTGGCAAGAAGTGAGTGTCAGTTAGGTAGAGTTTCAGAGACTACTGTTGATACAGATGGACTAGTAAGGAGAGTCAAAATATGTGTTGGTGATCGGAAGTTAGACAAGACAAGCAAGCGTCTCACCAAGCTGTCAGTGTTCAAATGCCCAGTTCAGTCACTGGTCTTGTTGTTAAGATAGATGCCCACCAAATCTCTTTACATCCTATATCTAACTGTGATCTCTTGTACTTCTGAATGGTTGGTGCTATGATTCCATACCTTTCTGATCCGCTATTTCTGTCATAGGTAATTTAAAGTACAGAAATAATTTGTGCTTTGTGTATACAATGTACATTGTTCCAAATCACTCATGATTTGGCGCCAGTGTAAATTAACCCCTAAAAATGAGTGTCAGATCACAATGTCTGCTCTATATTTGGACTTTTATTTTCTTTGTACGACCTTTCAATCCTCACTGTATATTTGGCAGTGTGACTTATTTTGACAGCAGGTTTTTTGCCTTCTCTGCTCATTGGGTATATGGGAAACGGGCATGAGAGAAAAAGGAAAATAACTAAGATTGTTCAAGCATCCAAGAAACAATGTCAAGCTTAGCACCTAGCTGGAAAGGAACAAGGTATTTACTGTCTTTCAATATTGGTCTTGTTTCAGAAATCTTTCTAATTCTTTTGAACGTGTACTGAACAGATATGTGTTGTAATTGATGTTCCGAAGTCTGCTAGCATTATGACGTTATTAGCTGTAGCCTAGCTCCACTGTGTGCTGGCTAATATTAGTTAATCTTGCGTCACATTAGCAAGCTGTTAGCACCTAATCAACTATTTGGGTAGAAATTCTCATGCATAGATATGCATTTAATGTATGAAGCACGCTAATGTAAAGTTGTGTAAAAGTGTATTGTATTGTTCAAATTGTAAGAGCATTTTTGGTTTGTTCCTCCATCAGCTCTTACGGTGTGTTTATAGAAATGGTACCCCATTAAACTTTCATCAACCATCAGTTTGAGAGTTCAACTGGGGATGCTACACTCATGGCCACAACAGCTTCAATCTGAAGTCCTTTTCTAAGTTGGCCCTCTTGTGTTGTCCTTGGGAAAGATGTTGTTGTGAATCATTACCTCTAAAATGGCTGGCACAGAATGGCAAACGGCAATTACTTCAACTTTGTCAGATCTTGACACCTGGGTGAGAGAGCGAATTCAGTTGGCTGTCAATCAGGTGAATGTCACCAAAAGCATAGAGGAAAAAAACCTATCAAATAAACGTTGAATTTATATGTAAAAACACCAATGTATCCCAAGGGCCAAGCTCAAGACATAGCACTAGCAGTCAAGCACTTTCAAATGTAGGTCAATAGCCAACTAATGCTTATCTTAAAGATTAACTGGAATGAAAACCAGCATCTTGGGGATTGGGATAGCATCAATGTACCAGAATCACTGTAGGCCTAAAAACACATGTAACATTAACATCTTCCATGACGTAACATAAACAATGTAGGATTAGGTCATACCTTATCATAACCACCCAAAAATGTAAGACAATTGTACAAATATCATAAACCAAAATGTCATGTTACAGATATAATTGTACAGACTTTGGGTGACAAGTAGACATCAGAATTCCATATTTGTGATAGATAACAAGCAAATAGGAGATTTTTTATCTCTTTAATTTTCTTCCCAAGAAGGCTTAAAAAAATATCTTGAGCGATATCAATCTAAATTCTGACTTCAACAAATGGGAGCGGGGCAGAACCAAAAAAAACGGTATTGTATTATTATTTAAGAAATCCTTGTCCTCCTTGATCTTCTGAAATAATTCACTGAAGCATGTTAGAATGTGCTAAAGCTCTCACCCTTTTTTAACCTTGCAGTGATGATGAAATAATTAATTTTATCGGAAAAATGTTTGTGCTTGACAGGGCACCCCTTAATCCTCACTGTTCTAAATTAATCCAATCTTTGTCTGATACCTTTACATTTTAACTTTGTTATCAAGATCCAAAGGTGCAAACACTATGCCTCAGAATGTCTCAAATGTAATAGAATGAGCATGATAACTTGTCCATGAACAACTTTATCCATTCATTTTCTAAAATAATTTCCCTCCCATCAATTTGCTCTTGCTGAATGAACGAGATGTTTCAGATCGAAGTTGTGACGCGACGTTACTATATTGAACACGACCCTGCTTGGTCATGAGGTGGACGCGTCAGCTCTTTGATCAGGGGTGTAATCATTAAAGGCTCTGCATGATCAATCTGATGTCTGCAGTGGCCGTACAGCATTTACTGTGATACGGCCTCCGCAGAAGTCAGGACATTCATTCTTCTTGTGCTTCGCGGAGCAGAGCTGTCAAGGAAATTAGTTTGTCTTTATATAGGACCTCCCGCCCCCACCTACTGTTAACCAATCATGTCAATCCGGAGGCTCCATATAGCTGACGGTAGGTGGGGGCAGAAGGTCCTGTATAAACAAACTTACTTCCTTGACAGCTTCTCTGTATGAATTATGAAGTATGAATGCCCTGACTGAGGCCTTATCACAGTAAATGCTGCAAGGCCACTGCAGATGTCAGATTGACAATGCAGAGCATTTTGTCCAAACAGTTGTAAAACAGAATATTTCCAAAATAATGGCCTGCCTAGCATTTTTATACATGACCCAAAGCATGATGGGATGTTAATTGCTTAGTAAACTCAGGAACCACACCTATGTGGAAGCACCTGTTTTCAATACACTTTGTAGCCCTCATTTACTCAAGTGTTTCCATTATTTTGGCAGTAAAATAATGGGCAGCACACAGCCTACCAAAATGATGATTGTTAAGTTGCGACTGTCAATGAAGGTAGAGGCCCAGCCAGGCATATCGCAATATTTCAAAATACAATCGTGAGAAAACAGTTTGCTTTCCAAATGGCTATTGTTGTAAAGAGAAGACAATGAAAAGACAAATTTCTGTCTTTTAGTTATCAAAAGTCTTAACATAACTGACCAAACTATATGGCCTATCTTATTGGCACCAGCGGAGCGCATCGGCCATATCCTCGGTGACTGTGCGTATTCACTCTATCATTGTTGGCTAGTGCCACTTGAAAGTTTGTTTTTGGACAATTATTTCCCCCAGGTTAGATGGACGTTATATTGTTTTTGGGTCTCCCTTCTCCTAGGCCTATTATATGGACAACATTGTTTTTATTGATATAATTGTCAGTCAGCAGAGTAGGCTACCCTGTCATTTTTGTTGTATTAAAACATTCTGTTAAATGTCTCCAGTAAAATATAGTGTAGTAGAATTTAATGAAATGGGTTCATAAAAGGTCACATTTTCCTCTGCAAAGAAAGGAGAAGAAACATATCTGATATAGCTTAGGCCTACTCTATGCCACTACGTTAATTGCATGGCTGATTGTGGCCTTTTTTGCCAACAGTGCTTGAGTTATATAACTATCCAATCTATTCATCACATTAGGAATAGTAGGCTATCTTACATAAGTCTGTAAATGCAATGATGCATGGAATTCTTTATTATAAAGGTGCATTTTTATGGTGAAAATTAGCTTATGCAAACTCACAGAGCTTCCTATGTTGAATGGATAAGTGAGATTATCTGTCACTTGGATGATTTTGTTAGGGATGCAAAAGATGTATACAGCATGTTGCAGTGCAGTGGTTTTTATTCATTGGTCCATGTACTGGTCAGAGGGGAATGGCTCCTGGGATACGTGTACAGGGGTTCGTCGGCACAGCTGTCTCTCACAGGGCTTCAGCCAATCAGCTTGAATGATTGCTGCATATTCAACGTGGCTCTATCTTCTGTGGTGAATTAGACTATTGTACAAATTAAAAGTGATAGCTAGCTACATTTTTAAGTAGATGCACCAACATTACATGACTCACTAGGTTCGAGCTTGACCAAAATGTTGCCATGGGCTTAGTCGATTTGTTTTCTATCCAACACCAGCACTAACTGATGCTGCTGAACAAAATAATTACCTCGAGGTCAATGACTACCAGGTGTGAGCAGACGGAGAATTCACACATCACTGTGCAGTACCAACTCGCATCGTGATGCATTCATCCTCCAAACCTCTATTGTAGCTTCACAATGCAACAGGCATTAATCACTTCACGGCCTTGGGAATGGAGTTAGAGGCCAATCTATTGAAATCTTAAGACGGTTATTATTGTGCTGCCGGGATGCATTGATTGCTCGAGTTTATCAGCAGACTAAAGCGTTTTGAGGGATGAGATGGGTACTAGCTTTGTGTTCAATTGTACATTTTAGTTGGTGTCAGGCTTTCTAGAACTTTCTCTTTTTGACAATACTTTCTCTAAAACCTTTATTACTACACCATAATAGACATGGAGTCATAAAATGTATTTAAAGTTGAAGAAAAACTGTTCGGTAACTGCATGTTGCATTGTCAGTTCACAGCCAGGTAGAGTTGAGCGACGTCAACCCTTGTCCTATTGTGATTATATACTCATAAAGCATTGTGATGGTATCGCACCCTATTGGCCAACCAATATATTTTGGGGTGAAGAAAAAAAACAGCTAAAAACCATGGTTGGCTATATAGCGCAAAATTGCATGCTACAACTGGACGAATCATGACGAAAGATGATGTTGAAAGCCTGGGCAGAGGCTAAATGCAGGCAAATCCTTTTGAATATTTCTTTCTGGTGGTGCTTTAGCATGGAACAGGTCTGTGTGGCTGTCCCCGACTAAAAAAGAATCTTGGCCGAGTCTGTACTTTCGGGCCAATTGATTGGTTGAAATTTGAAAACTCTTATTTTTCCATGTAGACACACCTTGTGTTTTAATAAAATCAACTACAGTATATGCACTGAGCTTGTCTGATACTTTAAGCGCACTGTTTGATGAAATAATTAAGACACACAAATGACTCAAGAGAGAGCCAGAGATCAAGATAACCAGAAGAAAATAAATCTGTTCCCGACGCTCCTTCTCCCAGTGCTGCTGGCCTTCATCGATTCTTCCGTTAGGCTCCTGAAGTTGCTGGTAATAGGCCATATATATATATATTTGAGAAGGCCAAGTAAAAATGAAGAATGAGATGTTTTTTTACCTGCAAACCAGCAGAGTGCGCCAATTCAACAGCACACGAAAGATGGTTGCTGTCCACGGTTCTGAAACTGCTATCCAACGTGGGAGAAAGCGCCCACTGAAAATTCAGTTCACCACCTTGGAGAGTGCCACAGTGGCACCGTGGACAGCATCCTCTGTCAAACATAAAACCTGTCAATGTTTTGGCATGCAACAAGACAAACAAAGTTGGCTAATTTACTGTTTAAGTGGTATGTTATATTTGTTGTCGAACTTTGATAAGCAAAACGCTGTTTGCATTCCACCTTTTGGCGTCATCCTTTACTACAATGAAATGCTACCATACTGCAGACTTTAGACATTTTGTCTTAAGTTGGCCTAATAAAAGTATCACGTAACCAATGTATGTACAGGTAGTTAAGTCTTAGGGCTACATTGTTCTTACATAATATAACCATAAACAATTTCAGTAGAACATATTAGTCTTTCTATAAATAAAAAGGGGCCAATGTGAGACATCAGGGTCAACATTTCTAAATAGTTTGATATACATTTAAATATGATTTTCTTGCAGCTTCACATGTGTAGTTACAGGAATGATAGTCTAAATAGGCACAACGAGAGCATAACACCTAGCAACAACAAAACATCTACATGCCATTCATAATCTCACATGAAACATGGACACTGCATATTTCTTTGTCATTCTTAGTAGCCAGGTCTGTTTGTGCTTTGGTCAACTTCTGTCATTTATAGCCATGCTAAACATTCCAGAAGAATGAAAAAAAAAAAATATATATATATATATATATATATATATATATATATATATATATAGAAATTGTGTTTTATAGTTGATATAATCATTTAACACAATAATATAATACAATGGTTCTGTCAACAAAATCATTGACAATAACCAATAATGAAATCATTATAATCAGTAAACTCTTCAAACAGTGGGTAGGTGCATGTGAAAACTAGACATCACATTCTTCCTCCGTCCTTGTTTCCTCCACTACTTGCCTCTCCTTGAAAGTGCATTGGAGCCCCAGGGGAGGAACCTTCCCTCCTCTCCCCCAATGTGCTTTGATAGGGAGGTGAGGAATGGAGGAAACAAGGGGAGGATCTCAATTGCATTTCCTTCATTTCTCACATCCTCTGAGAGGGATTTATGGGTGGTGACAATGTGAGAGTTCCACCTTACCCTCTGATAGGCTTGGTAGAATTTTGGCAATACTACTTACACCTGTCCAATTCTCTCAGATCTCCACAAGTGTATGGAGGTAGGGGTTGTTTCTAAACTCCACAACCTTCCAGGTGTGTGGTGGACCTACAGCACAACACTTGAGGCATTGGTTAGATGTTTACTTCCATTGCTACACACACACACAGGTGTACGCTGGACACACCTACGGTACCCTATCAGGCTGATCCGACAGGTCTGGGTAGCTGGAGACCTGCTGTAAATAGTGAAAGGATAAATTTACATGTCTACTATTCACACCCTTGCTTCCTTCCAGCTAGTTAGATGTGCAACCACTGACTTACTATAGCTAGGGCATATCTCTAGTCTAGGAATAGATACTGTTGTTTTGGCTGTATAGCATCATTTAATAAGATTACCAATGGTTAGCGAGGATATATCAGCTAACCATTTACAGTAACAGCAGTTGATTAATAAGTCAATATACACTAAATATTTTGCAGAAATCGAGATCTTACCTCATCTTGGCATTGAGGCACAGTATGGGCAGCTATTAATCAAATAATTAGACAGTAGATTCATAGAATGGAGTTAGAAGGGTGACCTACTTTGAAAGGACAGGAAGTGTTGGCTGTACACTTGACCAGACATTCCAGATTTAACCCCAGCCACATTTGAACATCGAAATATCAAGTCGTGTTTTGGTTTTATATGCAAAAAGGGGGGGGGGGGGGCATTTTTTTAATTCAATAAATAAAAAAACTGTTTTAACATTCCCTTATACTCAGTTTTAACTCTGGAAAACAAATGATCAAAACATACACTGACTAATCTTACCTCAGGAATCTTGATTTAATGTTGTCCACTATGTATGGCACACGATTGTTGCCAAATCTGTGAAGACCAAGCATGAGAGGGTTTAAACATAGTAGATACATTCAATATAATGAGTTGAATCAACTCATGCTTCTACACCTACATGCTTCTACACCTGCATTGCTTGCTGTTTGGGGTTTTAGGCTGGGTTTCTGTACAGCACTTTGACATATCAGCTGATGTAAGAAGGGCTATATAAATACATTTGATTTGATGTAGGATAATTATCTTAAACGCCATAACAGACAACAAAATCTTCTGTCAATTGTCGAGCGCAACATTAATTCCCGCACTTTGGCTATTGTTAAATCGCGTGCAGTTTCACAAGCTCTTTATCGCTTGACTGTCATTCGGAAAATCCTTAATTGAATTGCTGATGCTCCACGATTATGTCCCTACCTAACTAAACACCTAGACAAACAAGCATCAAACAACTAATGCGTAATTATTGAAGAACCCCATTAATGACGGTTTAAATTTTTGAATCATATTAAAGTTACTCTTTCTGTTTGAAGCATTGGATTTCGCAAGCACATACATTATTTTGGATATGTGTGACCATGAAAACTGTTTCCACACCATAACATAGGGAGATAGGAAACGTTAGGAGGTTACAGTACACTTCTGAGATCTTCATACGACAACAAAAAAGTCCAACAGCAATATCCAGGAATTTCACAGGATCAAAATCAAAGTGTAATTAAATTGTTAAATGCTTAGTATATATACACAGCGGGGAGAACAAGTATTTGACACACTGCCGATTTTGCAGGTTTTCCTACTTACAAAGCATGTAGAGGTCTGTAATTTTTTATCATAGGTACACTTCAACTGTGAGAGACGGAATCTAAAACAAAAATCCAGAAAATCACATTGTATGATTTTTAAGTAATTAATTTGCATTTTATTGCATGACATAAAAAAGGATCCTTCTGGATCCTGGAGGTCCTGGATGGCAGGCAGCTTAGCCCCAGTGATGTACTGGGCCGTACAAACTACCCTCTGTAGTGTCTTGCGGTCGGTTTCCTGAGGGGGAATAGGCTTTGTCGTGCCCTCTTCACGACTGTCTTGGGCTGTTTGGACCATTCTAGTTTGTTGGTGATGTGGACACCAAGGAACTTGAAGCTCTCAACCTGCTTTCACTTCAGCAGTAATAAATTCATGAACTTCTTTGAGGAAAAGATCATGATCATTAGAAAGCAAATTACGGACTCCTCTTTAAATCTACGTATTCTTCCAAAGCTCAGTTGTCCTGAGTCTGCACAACTCTGCCAGGACCTAGGATCAAGAGAGACACTCAAGTGTTTTAGTACTATATCTCTTGACACAATGATGAAAATAATCATGGCCTCTAAACCATCAAGCTGCATACTGGACCCTATTCCAACTAAACTACTGAAAGAGCTGCTTCCTGTGCTTGGCCCTCCTATGTTGAACATAATAAACGTCTCTCTATCCACCAGATGTGTACCAAACTCACTAAAAGTGGCAGTAATAAAGCCTCTTGAGAAAGCTAAACCTTGACCCAGAAAATATAAAAAACTATCGGCCTATAATCGAATCTTCCATTCCTCTCAAAAAAAAATGAGAAAGCTGTTGCGCAGCAACTCACTGCCTTCCTGAAGACAAACAATGTATACGAAATGCTTCAGTCTGGTTTTAGACCCCATCACAGCACTGAGACTGCACTTGTGAAGGTGGTAAATTACCTTTTAATGGCGTCAGACCGAGGCTCTGCATCTGTCCTCGTGCTCCTAGACCTTAGTGCTGCTTTTGATACCATCAATCACCACATTCTTCTGGAGAGATTGGAAACCCAAATTGGTCTACACGGACAAGTTCTGGCCTGGTTCAGATCTTATCTGTCGGAAAGATATCAGTTTGTCTCTGTGAATGGTATGTCCTCTGACAAATCAACTGTACATTTCGGTGTTCCTCAAGGTTCCGTTTTAGGACCACTATTGTTTTCACTATATATTTTACCTCTTGGTGATGTCATTCGGAAACATAATGTTAACTTTCACTGCTATGCGGACGACACACAGCTGTACATTTCAATGAAACATGGTGAAGCCCCAAAATTGCCCTTGCTGGAAGCCTGTGTTTCAGACATAAGGCAGTGGATGGCTGCAAACTTTCTACTTTTAAACTCGGACAAAACAGAGATGCTTGTTCTAGGTTCCAAGAAACATAGAGATCTTCTGTTAAATCTGACAATTAATCTTGATGGTTGTAAAGTCGTCTCAAATAAAACTGTGAAGGACCTCGGCGTTACTCTGGACCCTCATCTCTCTTTTGACGAACATATCAAGACTGTTTCAAGGACAGCTTTTTTCCATCTACGTAACATTGCAAAAATCAGAAACATTGTCCAAAAATGATGCAGAAAAATGAATCCATGCTTTTGTTACTTCTAGGTTAGACTACTGCAATGCTCTACTTTCCGGCTACCCGGATAAAGCGCTAAATAAACTTCAGTTAGTGCTAAATACGGCTGCTAGAATCCTGACTAGAACCAACATTTTTTATCATATTACTCCAGTGCTAGCCTCCCTACACTGGCTTCCTGTTAAGGCAAGGGCTGATTTCAAGGTTTTACTGCTAACCTACAAAGCATTACATGGGCTTGCTCCTACCTATCTTTCCGATTTGGTCCTGCCGTACATACCTACACGTACGCTACGGTCACAAGACACAGGCCTCCTAATTGTCCCTAGAATTTCTAAGCAAACAGCTGGAGGCAGGGCTTTCTCCTATAGAGCTCCATTTTTATGGAATGGTCTGCCTACCCATGTGAGAGACGCAGACTCGGTCTCAACTGGGTCTTTACTGAACACTCATCTCTTCAGTGGATCATATGATTGAGTGTAGTCTGGCCCAGGAGTGTGAAGGTGAACGGAAAGGCTCTTGAGCAACGAACCGCCCTTACTGTCTCTGCCTGGCTGGTTCCCCTCTCTCCACTGGGATTCTCTGCCTCTAACCCTATTACAGGGGCTGAGTCACTGGCTTACTGGTGCTCTTTCATGCCGTCCCTAGGAGTGGTGCGTCACTTGAGTGTGTTGAGTCACTGACGTGATCTTCCTGTCTGGGTTGGCCCCCCCCCCCCCCCCCCCCCCCCCCTTGGGTTGTGCCGTGGCGGAGATCTTTGTGGGCTATACTCGGCCTTGTCTCAGGATGGTAAGTTGGTGGTTGAAGATATCCCTCTAGTGGTGTGGGGGCTGTGCTTTGGCAAAGTGGGTGGGGTTATATCCTTCCTGTTTGGCTCTGTCCGGGGGTATCATCGGATGGGGCCACAGTGTCTCCTGACCCCTCCTGTCTCAGCCTCCAGTAATTATGCTGCAGTAGTTTATGTGTCAGGGGGCTAGGGTCAGTTTGTTATATCTGGAGTACTTCTCCTGTCTTATCCGGTGTCCTGTGTGAATTTAAGTATGCTCTCTCTAATTCTCTCTTTCTCGGAGGACCTGAGCCCTAGGACCTCAGGACTACCTGGCAGGATGACTCCTTGCTGTCCCCAGTCCACCTGGCCGTGCTGCTGCTCCAGTTTCAACTGTTCTGCCTGCAGCTATGGAACCCTGACCTGTTCACCGGACAAGCTACCTGTCCCAGACCTGCTGTTTTCAACTCTCTAGAGACAGTAGGAGCGGTAGAGATACTCTTAATGATTGGCTATGAAAGCCAACTGACATTTACTCCTGAGGTGCTGACTTGCTGCACCCTCGACAACTAGTGTGATTATTATTATTTGACCATGCTGGTAATTTATGAACATTTGAACATCTTGGCCATGTTCTGTTATAATCTCCACCCAGCACAGCCAGAAGAGGACTGGCCACCCCTCATAGCCTGGTTCCTCCCTAGGTTTTGGCCTTTCTAGGGAGTTTTTCCTAGCCACCGTGTTTCTACACCTGCATTGCTTGCTGTTTGGGGTTTTAGGCTGGGTTTCTGTACAGCACTTTGAGATATCAGCTGATGTAAGAAGGGCTATATAAATACATTTGATTTGGTCCACTACAGCCCCGTCGATGAGAATGGGGGTGTGCTCGGTCCTCCTTTTCCTGTAGTCCACAATCTCAGTCTTAGTTACGTTGAGGGATAGGTTGTTATTCTGGCACCACCCGGCCAGGTCTCTGACCTCCTCCCTATAGGCTGTCTCGTCGTTATCGGTGATCAGGCCTACCCCTGTTGGAGGTCATAGCAGGATTTCTTATAAGCGTCCGGGTTAGAGTCCCGCTCCTGCTGCTCTACCCTTTAGCTCAGTGCACATGTTGCCTGTAATCCATGGCTTCTGGTTGGGGTATGTAATTACAATCACTGTGGGAACAACGTCATCAATACACTTATTGTTGAAGCCAGTGACTGATCTGGTGCACTCCAATGCCATCGGAAGAATCCCAGAACATTCCAGTCTGTGTTAGCAAAACAGTCCTGTAGCTTAGCATCTGCATCATCTGATCACTTACGTATTGAGCAAGTCACTAGTACTTCCTGCTTTAGTTTTTGCTTGTAAGCAGGAATCAGGAGGATAGAGTTATGGTCAGATTTGCCAAATGGAGGGCGGGGGAAAGAGCTTTGTTCGAGTCTCTGTGTGTGGAGTAAAGGTGGTCTAGATTTTTTTCCCCCTCTGGTTGCACATAACATGCTGGTAGAAATTAGGTAAAACTGACTTAAGTTTCCCTGTATTAAAGTCCCCGGCCACAAGGAGCGCCGCCTCTGGATTAGCATTTTCTTGTTTGTTTATGGTCTTATACAGCTCGTTGAGTGTGGTCTTAATGCCAGCATCGGTTTGTGGTGGTAAATAGACAGCTACAAAAAATATAGATAAAAGCGCTTGGTAAATAGTGTGGTCTGCAGCTTGTCATGAGATACTCTACCTCAGGCAAGCTAAACCTCGAAACTTTATTAATATTAGATTTTGTGCACTAGCTGTTATTTACAAATACAGACCGCCACTCCTTGTCTTACTGGAGGCAGCTGTTCCATCTTGCTGATGCACAGAAAACCCAGCATACTGTATGTTATCCATGTTGTCATTCAGCCACGACTCAGTGGAAAAAAAGATTACAGTTTTAATGTCCCGTTGGTAGGACAGTCTTGATCGGAGCTCATCCACTTTATTATCCAATGATTGCACGTTGGCTAATAGGACTGATGGTAGAGGCGGGTTACCCAATCACCGTCGGATTCTTACAAGGCACCTCGACCTGCGACCCCTATATCTCCATCTCTTCTTCAAAGATTTGGTCTTTGTCCGGTTTCTGAAGTAAATCCTTTGCGTCTGACTCGTTAAAGAAAAAATCTTTGTCCAGTCTGAGGTAAGTAATCTCTATCCAGAAGCTCTTTTCGGTCATAAGAGACGGTGGCAGAAACATTATGTACAAAAGTTAGCCACATCAGCTATGTTTTTTAAAAAGGCAGTAAATTACACTGAATTAATTGTTTCGCTGCCAGACGCTGATAGCCAGGTGTAGCAGTGGTAAGTATTCCATCCTAATTTCGTCCACCTTGTTGTCCAGAGACGGGACATTGGCGAGTAATATACTCGGAAGTGGTGGGTGGTGTTCACTCAATCGGTCATCCATATATTTATATGTACATATCATTATTCCATCCCTTTAGATGTGTGTATTAGGTAGTTGTGGAATTGTTAGATATTACTGCACTGTCGGAACTAGAAGCATAAGCATTTTGCTACACTCACATTAACATCTGCTAACCATGTGTATTCACCTATAAAATGTGATTTGAATCCATGGTGCTGAAAAGAAAGCTCTGCTGTTGGGACAGTTTTATGTAGGCCCTAACAGTTTGTGGTCACCGTTATAGTGTAAATAATGTATTGTTTAGTGTTGTGTTTTGCATAATTTTTTTTTTTGCCCCACCAAGATTTACATGCTAAAATCACCACTGCTTAGAGTGATGGACAGTGCCATCCATGTGGCCTTAGCAATGGATTAGTCAACTGAGACAGGCGTGAGTCAGACAGGTGTCTTGTGTGCTAGGTTATATTTGCGCCTGCTAGACGAAAAAATACATCTGTCGACCAACAACCCATCAACCAGTCGACTAAATGGGGTCAGCCCTAGTGGATCGCGCACATAACAGAGCAAAGTCAGTTAGGATAAATCATGGGCTGGATAGAAGCAAAGTTTACCATCCTCAGGACCTGATAATAATTGCCTCATCCTCTTCTCTTAATATTGTTTGTGCAATCTCTCAACTTAAGGACAACACCTTCTTAGGCTGTTAGAATATTTGGTAAATAGGCTTTGGTTCATAACTTTTAACTTTTCATAACTTTTTTTTGTCTTATAGCTTTTATGATAGGTCTAGTAGGAGGGTTGGCCATTTGGTTTTCAACCTTGCATGGAGAGAATTTATTTCTTAACTTTAAACTTGTCATTACATTTTTCTATTCATATTGTCATTCAGCTCCACTCAACCCCTCCCATCCATCTCTGAACACCATCCAGTTTTGATTTCCATATTGATATGGTTTGTTCTCTCTCATTATTGTTCCCCTGGCTACCTTATGTTTAGGCAATTCAAACAACTTTTTGAGATGGAACTCTGTTACAAGTATTAATTGTTTGATCGGGAGAAAGCTATGCATGCATAAAGCAATGAAAGCCCAAAGTCATATTCATAGCCTATAGTATGGAGAGAGAAAGGAACACAGCCTAGGTTTTTTTAAATGGCTAGACGAGATAGTTAAGGAGTATATACCAGATATTTCCAAACTGGGGCAATGCCGGCGGCGGTACGCCAAATAAAAATGTGATTTACATTGAAAAATATTATATACACACAGTTGAAGTCAGAAGTTTACATACACTTATGTTGGAGTCATTAAAACTCGCTTTTCAACCACTCCACAAATCTCTTGTTAACAAACTATAGTTTTGGCAAGTCGGTTAGGACATCTACTTTGTGCATGACAAGTAATTTTTCCAACAATTGTTTACAGACAGATTATTTCACTATCACAATTCCAGTGGGTCAGAAGTTTACATAAACTAAGTTGACTGTGCCTTTAAACAGCTTGAAAAATTCCAGAAAATTATGTCATGGCTTTAGAAGCTTCTGATAGGCTAATTGACATCATTTGAGTCAATTGGAGGTGTACCTGTGGATGTATTTCAAGGCCTACCTTCAAACTCAGTGCCTCTTTGCTTGACATCATGGGAAAATCAAAAGAAATCAGCCAGGACCTCAGGGGGGGGAAAAAATGGTAGACCTCCACAAGTCTGGTTCATCCTTGGGAGCAATTTCCAAATGCCTGAAGGTACAACGTTCATCTGGACAAACAATAGTACGCAAGTATAAACACCATGGGACCACGCAGCCGTCATACCGCTCATGAAGGAGACGCGTTCGGTCTCCTAGAGATGAACGTACTTTGGTGTGAAAAGTGCAAATCAATCCCAGAACAACAGTAAAGGACCTTGTGAAGATGCTGGAGGAAACAGGTACAAAAGTATCTATATCCACAGTAAAAAAAACCTGACCTGTGTGGAGAGTTCCTTGGTCTTCATGGTGTGCTTGCTTAGTGGTGTTGCAGACTCTGGGGCCTTTCATAACAGGTGTATATATCCTGAGATCATGTGACACTTAGATTGCACACAGGTGGACGTTATTTAACCAATTATGTGACTTATGAAGGTAATTTGTTGCACCAGATCTTAATTAGGGGCTTCATAGTATAGGGGGTGAATACATATGCACGCACCACTTTTACGTTGTTAAAAAAAGAAAAAACATTTCACTTCACCAATTTGGACTGTTTTGTGTATGTCCATTACATGAAATCATAAATTACAGGTTGTACTGCAACAAAATAGGAAAAACGCCAAGCGGGATGAATACTTTTGCAAGGCACTGTATACACACTACCGTTCAAAAGTTTGGGGTCACTTAGAAATGTCCTTACTGTAGCTGGAAACGGCAAATGTTTTATGGAATATCTACATAGGCGTACAGAGGCCCATTATCAGCAACCATCACTCCTGCGTTCCAATGGCATGCTGTGTTAGCTAATCCAAGTTTATAATTTTAAAAGGCTAATTGATCATTAGAAAACCCTTTTGCAATTATGTTAGTGTAACGGATGTGAAATGGCTAGCTAGTTAGCGGGTACGCGCTAGTAGCGTTTCAATCAGTTACGTCACTTGCTCTGAAACCTAGATGTAGTGTGCCCCTTGCTCTGCAAGGGCCGTGGCCTTTGTGGAGCGATGGGTAACGATGCTTCGTGGGCGACCGTTGTTGATGTGTGCAGAAGGTCCCTGGTTCGCGCCCGTGTCGGGGCGAGGGGACGGTTTAAAGTTATACTGTTACATTGATGCTGTTGACCCGGATCACTGGTTGCTGCGGAAAAAGGAGGAGGTTGAAAGGGGGGTGAGTGTAACGGATGTGAAATGGCTAGCTAGTTAGCGGGTACGCGCTAGTAGCGTTTCAATCAGTTACGTCACTTGCTCTGAAACCTAGATGTAGTGTGCCCCTTGCTCTGCAAGGGCCGCGGCCTTTGTGGAGCGATGGGTAACGATGCTTCGTGGGCGACCGTTGTTGATGTGTGCAGAGGGTCCCTGGTTCGCGCCCGGGTCGGGGCGAGGGGACGTACTAAAGTTATACTGTTACATTAGCACAGCTATAAACTGTTGTTCTGATTAAAGAAGCAATAAACTTGGCCTTTAGACTAGTTGAGTATCTGAAGCATCAGCACTTGTGGGTTCGATTACAGGCTCAAAATGGCCAGGAACAAAGACTTTTCTTCTGAAACTTGTCAGTCTATTCTTGTTCTGAGACATGAAGGCTATTCCATGCGAGAAATTGCCAAGAAACTGAAGATCTCGTACAACGCTGTGCACTACTCCTTTCACAGATCCGTGCAAACTGGCTCTAACCAGAATAGAAAGAGGAGTGGGAGGCCCCGGTGCACAACTGAGCAAGAGGACAAGCACATTAGAATGTCTAGTTTGAGAAACAGACACCTCACAAGTCCTCAACTGGCAGCTTCATTAAATAGGTCCCGCAAAACACCAGTCTCAACGTCAGCAGTGAAGAGGCGACTCTGGGATGCTGGCCTTCTAGGCAGAGTTGCAAAGAAAAAGCCATATCTCAGACTGGCCAATAAAAATAAAAGATTAAGATGGGTAAAATAACACAGACACTGGACAGAGGAACTCTGCCTAGAAGGCCAGCATCCCAGAGTTGCCTCTTTGCTGCCAGTTAAGGACTTGTGAGGCTTCTGTTTCTCAAGCTAGACACTCTAATGTACTTGTCCTCTTACTCAAATTTTTTTGATTAACAAATACGTTTTTTTAATGTAAGATGGTTAAATAAAGTGCAAAAGTATTGATTATTATTATTTGTGCCCTGGTCCTATAAGAGCTCTTTGTCACTTTCCACAAGTGCGGTTGTGACAAAAACTCACATTCAGTCTTATGTTTAATAAATGTATCGTATAGTGTGTGTGTGGCAGGCTTACAATGATGGCAAAAAACAACATTTGAGAGTGCGCTGACCCTGGTGCTAGTGGGGGTACACAGCTGGAGGTTGAATGTTTGAAGGGGTATGGGACTATAAAAAGTTTGGGAACTACTGTTAGAGTATATATTTTTTTAAATGAATAGGTTTAGGCTATAAGGCCCATGCATCCGACTGAGAGAGAAACAATATTTTCTGACTGGACATTTTGCACTGCTTTGGTGGAGTTCTCTGCTCTGTCTAGCCTACCATTCTCTCTTGCGTTCTGTATATAACATTTATTGAAATAGGCCATAGCAAATAGGAATAGGGAAATATCTCGGAATGTCACTCGTGCCCGACTCTCGCCAGTCAAGTTCAAATAAGCTAAACCATTGTCTGTCACATCACGATGTCGTCACCGTCAACGAGGATAATTTAGCAACATGGTGTTTTTATTCACAACAAAACTTCAGTTACACAACGTGAAATCTCCACAGTATACATATTTAATTTCCATCTACGAAGGGTTGAAAATATGTCCAGAAAGCCCACTTTTCCTTCTCCGAAAATATTGTGTTCAGGGTAACCTGCAACATAGTTCTGAGGGGAATGCCGCCCATAAGGACAACGGTGCAGCATCCCATATCGAGTTTGAGGGAACACATCAACACATGGGACCAAACAGGCGAACATAGGAGGTTATAGGACCAACTGCAGTTCTTGTGCCTCTTCTCAACTTGAATTACCAACAACATCACAGTTGTGTGTGGAAAGACCTCCTTTAGCTTCTCAGCACACTCAGGTGCCAGAACACTCAGTGAAGACATCAGTGGACACAAATTGCAACTTCCAGTGAAAAACATCTTAATTGAACTAATCATGAACATGTGCACCCCTTAGGGCTTTTGGATGTATTTAACTATGGCAGCCTAATAAGTGATGAATAATGTATGCACTGTATAGTGTGTTAAAGTAATGTAATTTTAATGTAGGCAGGATGTTAATTAAAAACATTTAATTACAATACTAGTTATAGACATCCTCCCACTTTTGTGGATATGAAGACAATGCAGCATGAATGAGTCCCTGGCATTTTTTATAATGGTTATCACAGTGATGTCATCTAATGCAGTCACCCAGTGATTCTCAGCACCTAGCTCTCTCTCATCCACTCCTGCCCTGTATGCTCACTAAATTGCACAGTCTAGATTCTTTTTCCATCTTGCTACCACCCACAAGTGCCGCTTTGATGAGTTTAACATTACACCTTCCTCCAACCTTTCCCCTCAGCCAAGTTCCCCTTGGTGGTAATAAGTTACAGTATGTAACATCTCTTCACACTCTACTCTCCATCCTCCCCTTCAGTCCAGCGTGTCCACCTGATTGGGCAACAGCAGAGGCAGCTCAATCCCAGCGTGGTCGTCGTCAAACAGGTTGACGGCGTCTGTGGCGGTGGCGGGGGGCTGTGGGGGGTCGGAGGCCAGGGAAGGGGGCTCCGTGGGCAAGTTGGGCTCGGCAGAGTTGCGGAGGGAGAGGGAGAGCGCCAGTGAGGGTCTGCGGGGCGAGTGGGTGGAGCAGCAGGGCAGCAGCCTCCCCAGGGCCTGTTTGAAGTCACGCATGAACAGCGGGTAGATGATGGGGTTCATGGTGCTGTTACAGTAGCCCAGCCAGGTGATGGTGTCAAAGAGCGCCGGGGGAACACACTCGCATACCGCCTGACGAGAGAGAGAGAGCAAAAGGCAGGCACCGGGGTTGGGTTCAGTATGTACGTAGCATGAAGATGTTGTGAAACAATTTTTTTTATGAAAAGTATTCTTATAGGAAATATGTAGCCAGTAAGAGGTAAAACAGAAAATAATATTGTAAAGGCTATTTTCATTAGCGTACAGAACCTAAGTAGAACATACATATACATACATACACACACACATATACACATATATGTATATACTGCTTATACATATAGGGACATAACCCATAGGAGGGTGAAAGACTGGCTCACTATGGCATATCAGAGAGAAAGGGAGAAGACTGCTGTTGGAGTGTCCTATATTATGAAGATGAATGAGGGAGGCAGTGAGTGAGAAGCAGAAAAAAGGGAGGGGGGTGTTCACATACCACATTGCATGTGAAAGGAAGGCAGACACTTGAGCCCTCTGTCTGCTATATTCTGGAGGAGTGAAGTGAGGGACACAGATGGGAAATGAAATGACTGGATCATTGAAAGCCTGAAAGCAGGACAACGATAAGTACCAATTTAGATTAAATCATTTTATGTCACACACTTAATCCTGAAGATTAACATGCTCCCCTTGATTTTAGATAATGAGCAAATGGTGAAGGGGGGTACATTTTATGTTTAGCTTCTTTCATCTAATCAAGCATCTTATCATTTTTCTCCCTAAAATTCTACAACCCCAAAAAGACCATGGTATTTACACATTCTTGGGATGAGCCCCCCCCCCCCCCAATTGTATTTCACACATTGCTTTTATGCTGAACCACATGGCAACACTCCAGCAATGATAAACCTGGGTGATGGAACAGTAAAAACACCCCATCGAGTCACTGAGGCGAATGAAATATGGAGCTCAGATGAAGACCACAGACCTGAATTGAAAGAAATAGGATTCCAAAATGTTAGTTTTTCACTGTGAATGAAGATATACTCTACATGTGAGACATCTTACAATAATATTACAATATAAAAAATTAGTTTTGGCAAAAGTAAAATAAAAAAGTTTGTCTGTCTCCTAGAATTTGGCACTAAATTCAAGAAGGATGAGTGGACATCAAATATACAGTATGTTCCAGTAGATAAGGGAACATTTTCAAGCAAATATTCCTCTTTAATTTTCTACTGCTTATTATTCCACTTAACCGGCATCCATTTCTATTAATACAGCCAATCTATTTAGTATCCACTTGACCCCACCCCCCACCCGGTTTTGGTGCACGCTTTGGTATTTTCTTAGCACTACACAGCTAGTTCAAATAACTGAGTTTGGGAAACCCTGTTCTAGCTGACACCTTTCCCACAGGAGTAAGGCAACCTCAGAGCACACACAAAGCAAGCTTAATTGCCATAAGATGGAGCGTCACACATGGAATGGATGTGGTCCAGGTTTTGTAATACAGGGAATAATTTGCAATGAATAGGGAAGGTGTACACAAACATAATGATAACAGATGTGCTATACAATATACTGTGTGCATGTGGTTTGTAAGTTTCGACCCTGAGAAGATGAGCTTCAACCAATTTAAAGATTTCTATTCATCTCTGCTCAGAGCAGCTAGATGATCCCCTAGTGTTTAGCTCATCATTTTTTGAAAAGCCCTCGATTGAAATGTGCTTTGAATCCCAAAGTTTACTGCAAGCGCTGCAAGAAGAAACAATATCATTGATATCAAAGAGAAATAATGACCAGATTCGATTGTGCATTTTATAGGCCAATTTCTTTATTAATGTGGAGGTAAAGTGAACGTTTGGGAATTGAGATTTCACTAGGATTTCAGGAGAACATGTATACTCTTCTATGCTTGACATAAATGGAATAGTTTGTTTAAATCACTCTTTGATAAAGAGGCCGATGCAGTTTGAGCCACTGACCTGGGCCATGTTGGTGATGAAGAAGGGCAGCCAGGCGCTGAAGAAGAGGCCCAGCAGGACTCCCAGGGTCAGACTGGCCTTCACTGCCCTCCGTCCCTGCCGGTGGGCCAGCCGCCGCTCGCTGTTCACCGACAACTGAGGACAGAGGGACAGACAGGGCTGTCAGAGACAAGGGCCGTGTCCGAATACCTGTACTTGCATCCTAAATAGGCCGTTTGAGTATGCAAAAAAAAACGGTTTAATAGTATGCGACATTTAAAAAATCAAGTATACTTTAAATGCCCGGATGTCATACTCATTTCGGTGTGACAACAGCTGGTTAATTAAATATGGAGATGCACTACTGAAATCAACTAATAGCGGGAAACAACGCAATAATGTATTCTCAGTATGCGAAAATAGGTTTTCTAGAATGTGAATTTTCAAAAATCTAGTATGGTTTAAAATGTCATGATGTAATGGCCTATTCATTTCAGTTCTTCATCTAGTATAATTTGATGCACAGTTTTCCACAATG
The DNA here is from genome assembly GCF_016432855.1 of Salvelinus namaycush. Classification (NCBI taxonomy): domain Eukaryota; kingdom Metazoa; phylum Chordata; class Actinopteri; order Salmoniformes; family Salmonidae; genus Salvelinus; species Salvelinus namaycush. Next base: position 26,076,145 of record NC_052322.1, read on the forward strand.
CATTGGAAGAGGTTGGCTGCGAGTGATAGGCCCTGGTTGTCTTCAAGTAGCCAGACAAAAAAACTAGGCTGCTTAATTGGGAATATGCTGAATAGCGGATTTCTGTTTTCTCATTGAAAAGTGTTTGTTCTCTTTTAAACTACACTGACCAAAAATATAAACACAACATGTAAAGTGTTGGTCCCATGTTTCATGAGCTGAAATAAATGATCCCAGAAATGCACAAAAAGCTTTTCTCTAAAATGTTTGTTTACATTCCTGTTCGTGAGCATTTCTCCTTTGTCAAGATAATCCATCCACCTGACAGGTGTGGCATATCAAGAAGCTGATTAAAGAGCATGATCATTACATAGGTGCACCTTGTGCTGGCGACAATAAAAAGCAACTCTAAAATGTGCAGATTTGTCACGTAACATAATGCCACAGATGTCTCAAGTTTTGAGGGACAGTGCAATTGGCACGCTGACTGCAGGAATGTCCACTGTGTAACCATGCCAGCCCAGGACCACATCCGGCTTCTTCACCTGCGGGATTGTCTGAGAACAGTTGATGAAACTGTGGGTTTGCACAACCAAAGAATTTCTGCACAAACTGTCAGAAACCGTCTCAGGGAAGCTCATCTGCCTGCTCTTCGTCCTCACCAGGGTCTTGACATGACTGCAGTTCAATGTCGTAACTAACTTCAGTGGGCAAATACTCAACTTCGATGGCCACTGGCATGCTGGAGAAGTGTGCTCTTCACGAATAAATCCTGGTTTCAACTTTACCGGGCAGATGGCAGACAACGTGTATGGCATTGTTGGGGAAAGTGGTTTGCTGATGTCAATGTGTGAACAGAGTGCCCCATGGTGGCGGTGGGGTTATGGTATGGGCAGGCTTAAGCTACAGACAACAAACACAATTGCATTTTATCGATGAAAATTTGAATGCATAGAGATACCGTGACGAGATCCTGAGGCCCATTGTTGTGCCATTCATCTGCTGCCATTACCTCATGTTTCAGCATGATATTGCACAGCCTCATGTCGCAAGGATCTGTACACAATTCCTGGAAGCTGAAAATGTCCCAGTTCTTCCATGGCCTGCATACTCACCAAACATGTCACCCACTGACCATATTTGGGATGCTCTGTATCGACATGTACAAAAGTGTGTTTAAGTTCCCGCCAATATCCAGCAACTTCGCACAGCCATTGAAGATGAGTGGGACAACATCCACAGGCCACAATCAACAGCCTGACCAACTTTATGCAAAGGAGATGTGTCATGCTGCATGAGGCAAATGGTGGTCACTGGTTTTCTGATCCATGCCCCTACTTAAAAAAAAGAGTGTCTGTGACCAACTGATGCATATATCTATTCTCAGTCATGTGAAATCCATAGATAAGGGACTAATTCATTTATTTCAATTGACTGATTTCCTTATATGAACTGTAACTCAATAAAATCTTTGAAGTTGTTGCATGTTGCGTTGATATTTTTTTTTGGTGTAAATACTAAATCATCTTTTAATTTCTGAATTTGTCGGCACCGTGGATCTCGGGATGTGGCTGCGTTATTGAAATCACAACAGTCATTTATGGATCAAGCCTTAGCAGTCATTTTGATCTCAGTCCCACTGATCAGTGCTTTAGTTTATGTTGCTGTCCAGCGGTTCCAGGTTTTTCTGTGCAATAGCCTTTTGATGTGAACATTTGAAAAGTTTTGGTGTGCTTACTAGGCTATTTGATTTAATTTATATGTTACAGGACTTTGGTTTCACTAATGCATTTGTTGAAATGGAACCAAATTATCTGTTTCTGTCTTCAGACTTTTTAAAATAGGATAGATGGATTATACGGGCTAAAGTGTAGGTTGAATGTGATAGTCTGCATATAACCAGCCTGAGTAAGCCCATAACTCCATTACTATTCTATTCAGAGTTTAGAGAAATTAATCAAATTTGAAATTAGATATTATCATGCTGGTTAATGTGATGCATGTCTGAATTTGGAAAAATCCACATATCCAGTCAGGAGCTGCTACTGCGTTGCGGCTGTGGCATACTGTATAGCCTACTTTTTACTAAACGGTAGGTGCTAAATAGTAGGCTATGCGACAATGAGTACATAGTATGCAGTTTAAGTATGTAGTATGCTAGTATAGGTATTCGGACACGGGCAAGGACTGCATCTCAATGTATCCAAAAACCTAGGTATTTATTTAATTTTACAAGGTAGCTACGGGTCCACATTGTTACATGATTCTTAAAACATTTTACAGACACTCTTATCCAGAGTGACTTACAGGAGCAATTAGGGTTAAGGACTTTGCTCAAGGGCACATCGACACATTTTTCACCTAGTTGGCTCGGGGATAAGAACAATGCTCTTAACCTCTAGGCTACCTGCCGCCCTAAAACTGTTTATCTGTTCGCGGCATGCACAATTTCAAGGATTTGCAAATGAACTTGAATTAAAACAATGAAGTGGAATTAAAACAATATTTCCAGAGTGAGCACAAATCTAATGCATAGAAAGTTAATTGTGTACAAACAGCAAACCGGTATCAATAGCTTTAAGAACCTATGTAACAATGTGCACTTACACAAAAGCTTACATTTATAGCTGGAGTAGCAAAATAAAATAAATTATAGCTTCCACCACATTGCTTTCAGGAGAAAAGACAAGAAGATGTCACTTTAGATGCATCAGTGGCCTGATATGTCGAGGAGTCTCAGAAAAAAGGAAAGGTATGTAGGCCTAACTCTTACATTTAACAAGATGTAATTCTCACATTGAAAGAGATGTGAAGTGTTGTTGAAAACATTGAAAAGTCTGTGTGGAATAACATTGTTATGAATTACTTTCCAAGGCCCTCAATCTCAGGAGTGTAGGCACAGGTCATTGACTAGAAAAATACAATGCAATGTCTGTGCCATTTATTCTACCTAGCAACCACTTCTCCATCAACAGGCGCCATTGCCCCTCCTCCCACTTTGTATCTTTCAGAGGATTTGTTATTGACCATGAATTTCTGTTGGGCAGAACATAATCTGAAACACAACCAAAACAAACTGCAAATGCAATCAACAAATTTGGAAAGTCACAAGCTTGATGTAATCATTGTGTGCTAGTAATATGGGATCAAACACTAAACTGTTGACTAAATTGAATACACTTTAAGTGAATTTCAAATGGGGGGTATTAGATACATAACTGTAAAACAGAAATGCATGAAAACACTCATAAACGGTGACATTCTGTACTGTTGCCTCATATATATTTTTTTTATGCTGGAGTATAGACCCAAATTGAAAGTTTTAGCTTCACTGTCCAAATAAATATGTAGGGGAGTGTACACACACCTAATCAGCCCACAACACCTTCGTAATCTCAAATTCTTGAATCTCTCCCAAATCAATGGCTGTGTCCTAATTATTTTAGCTAGATCCCCACATTTGTTTTCCTTCATGACAACTAATCTGAGAGGGCATGAGAAGCAGAGAAGGCACCATGGTGGAAACCTATCCAGGCACACAGTGATCATGCAGGGACGGATTATACAGCATTGGGATGTAGCCTTATTGTATCCCCCTTCATCTCCTCTACCACCCCACGCTCTCACCGGCATGTGGCGTGACACAGGGTGCTCCTGATGACTGTAGTCATCTCCTTCGAGGTGAGCATGTCCGGCGGCGCCCCCACCTGGTGACGGAGGGTGAGAAGGCTCCCCAGGCGAATGGTGCGGGTACGGAGGTTGACTTAGCGCCGCCACCCGCCTCGCCTGTCTCCGCGCCGCCAGGAGAATCTGACAGTAGGTGAAGCAGATGGCACTGGATGGCAGGAAGAAGGTGAGGATGGACGCCACCAGGGCAAAAGGAAAGGTAACCCGCAGACAGCATTGGAAGGACAGGCCACTGGACTGCGACAGCTGGAAGTAGGAGGCGTGGTACCACAAGCTCAGCTCTGGGTATGTGCTGACGTTGGCACTGCCAGCCCCGTGCATTGGGGAATGGCCACTCCCATGACCCAAGCTGTGCCAGTTCATCTTGATGGGCAAGAAGGAGGTGAGGGCGGCCAGACCCCAGGCCCCTCCCACCAGAAGCAGGGCCCGTGGAGGGGTCATCCTCTGCTTGTAGCGCAGCGGCGAGATGATGAGGAGGTAGCGGTCCAGGCTGATCACACACAGGTTGAGAATGGAGGCACTACAGCACATGACGTCGAAGCAGAGCCACACGGGGCAGAAGCCCGGCCACAACACCCAGGCCCCGTACAGCACATTGAGCATTGCCGGCGGCATCACCACCAGAGCCACCATCAGGTCAGACAGGAAGAGAGACACCAGGAAACAGTTGGAGGTGTTGCGTAAGGAGCGTTGGGCAAACACCAGAGCAATCAACAGAGTGTTGCTGCAAGCCGTCATCAGGATGATGAGGGTTAACATGCACGCCAACAGCCACGGACCACTGCCACTGATGCCCCAGGCACTGGTTTCGGACAAGCTGCCATTGGAGCTCCCTAAAGGGTTAACAGCATCCCCACTTGCAGTTGCTGCCTCTAAGCCAGGTAAGGTGGAGTTGTCCATAGCGGTGGTTGACATTGGTCAATGTGAGAACTTCCCTGTTCCTCTCCCAGTCTGTGAATGCCAACAATTGCTGTGAAGCACAAAATGTATGTGACCTCTGGTGCTTGTTAGTGCTGATAAAGTTTTCCCAACACTTGAGGAGAATAAAGAGAAGCCACTGAGGTCCTGTTTTGATAATCCGTTCACCACATTCTTCACAAGGTTAACAGAGGGGCCCATCAGTCATTTCTGTGAAAACCTCTTATTGGCTCCTGTTGCAGTTGTGATAAGAAGTGTCGGCACTGATTCCATCTCTTCGTCGTGCCCAATAGTCCTGCTTTCCTCAGCGTTGGAGCCAGAGTGAGCAATTCTGTGGCTGTGTGTTTCAAAGCTGCGTGTCATGATGACACTCGCTGGGGGAGGGCAAATTGAGAGGTGGGCTACAACGTGTGAGAGCAAAGGCAGCTTGAGTGGAATGGCAAGAAGAGGGAAAAACAACAAATTCTCCAAGTTATTCTTTACTACACACACACAAGGTTAATGGTATTGCTCCTGTTGGTGTTTGGTTGTTTGTGTGAGAGAGAGCTGTGTGAAGTCTATTTGCTACTCCTTGTGGATATGTGAATCTCAAGTCTTTGTGTTGAATAGAACATACTCCACTGTGAGGGTGTCATTTGTAAGCAAGGCTCTGACCACAAGTGCTCTACAGGTATCATGGTTTTTGTCGTGTTCCCTCCTGCTAATCCCCGTGCCGGCCACTCCAGCTCACCTCCCAGCCAGAGCACTCCGCTCCCGGAGAAGGAGCGTGTCTGAGCCTTGAGCTGCAAATACATGCCTGTGCACATTCACAGCTAGGTGATGCAAATTCTATCACAGCAAGGAGGCAGTGTGGGACATCTGTTGTACAATTTAATTTAATAGCCTGTGATTCTGACATTCTTGCATTATTTCTGTGAAAGAATAAATGTATTGACTCTGTTTCTTCGTAGAGCGTGACATCAGTTTATGGTATATATCAGGGGTACTCAAGTACTATTTGGAAAGGACCCGTCACACACATTTCCTAGGTGGCAAAGGTCCGGATGGATAGTCATTTATCGGCATAGTAACAAACCTCCACCTCGCAACCCATGCAACCCCAAACTGTTCACACCCCTCTTGTTGTCGGAGAGAAAATGTAGAAGAAGCACATTTTTCATTTTGCATGGGGCAGATATTTTACACAACTCTACACATTTTTCCATGTCTTATGTGTTTATATGACCACGGGTCGAAGCCAGACTAAGATTTTTTCCAAATGTTTTGGTATTCAGGACCGACGGTCCGTATTGATCCTGTTTTGGATATGGACCCTGGTGCGCCAGTTGAGTATGGGGAATATATATAATTGGTCAATTGTGTTTATTTAATTCTGTGGGTATACAGTGCCTTCAGAAAGTATTCAGACCCATTGACTTCTTACACATTTTGTTAGGTTACAGACTTATTCAACAAAACACAAAAATCCTCATCAATACCCCATAATGACAAAGAAAAAACAGTTTTTTAGAAATTTTAGCTAATTAATTTTTAAGAAATTATCTGAAATATGACATTTACATAAGTATTCAGACCCTTTACACAGTACTTTGTTGAAGCACCTTTGGCAGCGATTAAAGCCTCGAGTCTTCATGGGTATGACTCAACAAGCTTGGCACACCTGTATTTGGGGAGTTTTTCCATTCTTCTCAGCAGATCTTCTCAAGCTCTGTCAGGTTGGATGGGGAGTGTTGCTGCACAGCTATTTTCAGGTCTCTCCAGAGATGCTCGATCGGGTTCAAGTCCGGGCTCTGGTTGTGCCACTCAAGAACATTCAGAGACTTGTCCCGAAGCCACTCCTGCGTTGTCTTGGCTGTGTGCTTAGGGTCATTGTCCTGTTGGAAGGTGAACCTTCGTCTCAGTATGTGGTCCTGAATGCTCTGGAGCAGATTTTCATCAAGGATCTCTGTACTTTGCTCAGTCCATCTTTGCTGATTAGTCTCCCAGTCCCTGCCGCTGCAAAACATCCCCACAACATGATGCTGCCACGATCATGCTTCACCGAAGGGATGGTGCTAGGTTTCCTCCAGACGTGACACTTGGCATTCAGGCCAAAGAGTTCAATCTTGGTTTCATCAGACCAGAGAATCTTGTTTCGGGTCCAAGTGCCCCTGCCGACGCAACCAGGGATGCCTCAGCTGGCTTATCAGGCTTCCATGCCTCAGCTGGCTTGGCAGGTTCTCAAGACTCGGTTGGTTCAGGCAAGCTCCCCCGCGCCTCGGCCGGCTCGACAGGCCCCCACGCCTCAGCTGAGGCAACCGGCATGGTCCCTGGGACCGTCCCTCTGGTTGGCGTCCTGCGTCTGGAGCCGCGCACCAGGGAGGGGGTACTGTCACATTTACTCCCACTCCCCCTTTCATGTGCTCGTTGTCTCATGATTACGGAACCTGCCACTATCGTTACGCGCACCTGCGCCTCATGAGACTCACCTGGACTCCACCTCCCTGATTACCTTCCCTATATCTGTCACTCCCCTTGTTTTTTCCATCAGGCATTATTGACTCTGTTTCGGTTTCATGTCTGTGCACTTTTCGTGTTTCTTGTTTAGTATTTTGTATGTTCTATTTATTCAATTATTCACTCCCTGTACTTGCTTCCTGACTCCCAGCGTACACGTTACACTTAACCCTTACCTTAACCATGTTAAATTTCTACTTCAATGGGGTAAGAACGTACCAAGGATTCCGCAGAGATCGGACCTACTCAAAATGGCGCAACACAGCTTCCAGAAAACTAGGGATTTTGTGGCTAATTGAGGTAGAACAGTAATTTTGCTCATAGATTATACATGTTTATGCAACGGTGGGTCTAATCCTGAATGCTGATTGGTTGCCACCGGCTAAATCGATGACATTAAAATGCCTATTTACTCTGTTCCATCTGACTGCGCAATCCACTGTCTCATCAGCCCAGCCAGGCAATTTATAAACTTGATCTCCACTATAAAAAGCATCTAGACATTATCTCACATTTCTTTTAGACTAACATTTTGTTTTCAACAGCGGAGATTTGTATAAACCTCTCCGACATTTCCAACATTGTTTCAATATTCAAAGTTGACCTCCAGCTGTCCCATAGTAATGAAAGTGTTGGGAGGAGAGGTTGGACAGACAGTGAGCGTTTCTCAGCCAGTCGAAATCATGAATCAGCTGGTGTAACCGATGTGAAATGGCTAGCTAGTTAGAGGTGGTGCGCACTAATCGCGTTTCAATCGGTGACATCACTCACTTTGAGACCTTGAAGTAGTGCAAGCGATGGGTAACGATGCTTCGTGGGTGACTGTTGTTGATGTGTGCAGAGGGTGCCCGGTTCGGGGCGAGGTGACGGACTACACTTATACTGTTACACTGGCATCATTTTTATGGATATATACAAAGAAATGTCAATTGAAAAAAGGTCAAACTTAACAAAGTGCAGCTAGTTTGCAGTCTTTCCAGCTTCCGTTTGAAGTGATTGTGTTGGCTGTGTTGGCTAGATCCTCTGAACAACAGTGTCCTGACAAGTGAGCACATTTTCTATGCCAGGCAAAATCGCGATTCATTGTTATGGATGAATCAAAATAAATGTCACTACAAAATGTCACTGCACTTTCTGACGTGACTGAGTTAGCCGTAGTTGGTTGGCTAGCAAGCAAGGGATACAAATGTCGCCAGCCAGTATGGCAATGGAACATTTAGAACGAACAACTGGGTTGCATCCATAGATACAGAACAAAAAGACTGAAGGACTGGGTCGCGTCTCTGGCAACCAACCGAACCGATAGAATGTATGACCAACTGCACCGAACCCTAGATTTGTGTAGAGGTAAAGACAGTTTCAAATTGGATATTTGCGCTTTCAAACCTCATTAGCTTTCAAACCACTTGAGCCACAGACCAAATAAGTGTCATGATGTTGGAAAAATTGCGCACAACATTGCACAGGTCTTATTTTCACGATTTGTACATTAATTCGCTTTCCAACGCTAATAAACACGTGGAAATGTGAGCAGCATTTTGTATTCCTAGTTTAATGAGTTAGGGAACGTAAACAAAGTACAAACTTTTTTACATTCGAATTTCGTTAGCTCTTTGGTCATGTGACCTACTTGACTCAAACAAGGTTCAAAATGTACAGTCAGTGGGCCTACACATTGTACACCCTTTAGTTTGTCCATTTTCATCTCGCAGGTTTTTACATTAATATTTTAAAATGTAAAATGTCAATAGCTCCTTGGTCATGTGACCTACTGACTTCAAACAAGGTTCAGAATGTACACTGACTACCCTTCTATATTGCACACCCTTTAGTTTGTCCATTTTCATCTCACACAATTTTACATGTATTTTACGAAATGTAACATTTCAATTGCTCCTTGGTCATGTGACCTACTGACCTCAAACTACTTTCAGAATGTCCACAGTATAAGGGCACAAGGCGAGACCCAGGAGGCAAATGGTTGAGCTCTGATATTTATTATAACAAAGGGAGTAGGCAAAGGCAGTTTGTAAGACAGAATGTCAGACTGATGTCCAGTTTGTAAGACAGAAAAGCCTCTGATACCACTGGGCGTTACTCAGGGGCTGGGGGCAGCATTCAGGCTGTGGAGGTTGGGTTGGGGACTTAGTCTCTGGGTGGATAAAAGCGGGCGGGTCACCAGGTGCACAGAGCTTGTTTCAGGTTACCAGGTGCACAAGGAGGCCTCCATCAAGGCGGGGGGCACTCCGAGTCCAAGCATGGGCGGCCGGACTCGTGGGGTGGGGGCAGCACTCAGGCCATGGAGGTTGGAGTGGGGACTTAGTCTGTGAGCAGAAAAAAGTGGGCGGGTCACCAGGAGCACAGAGCCTGTTTCGGTTTACCAGGTGCACAGAGCCTGTTGCGGGTTACCATGTGCACGTGGTTCCTGACAGCGGGACTATAGACGTTTTAGTAATTCCAGGGAGTAAGCTATACTCTAAGGCCAAGGGAGAGGGGTGTTGACCGGGTAGGGAGAGTAGGTGTGGAGGCCAGGTCAATGGGGGCCTGCCTGGAGGTCAGGAAGGCCCCAGGGAGAAGGCCCAAGTGAATAGGTATGTGAGTGACACTGTCCTTCAGGGGGGTAGAGCAGGCAAATTAATGTAAAATTGCGTGAGATTAAAATGGACAAACTAAAGGGTGTGCAATATAGAAGGGTAGTCAGTGGCCATTCTGAACCTTGTTTGAGGTCAGTAGGTCACATGACCAAGGAGCTATTGACATTTTACATTTAAAAAAATACATGTAAAAACCTGCGAGATGAAAATGGACAAACTAAAGGGTGTGCAATGTGTAGGCCCACTGACTGTACATTTTGAACCTTGTTTGAGTCAAGTAGGTCACATGACCAAAGAGCTATTGAAATTTGAATGTAAAAAATGTTAAAGTTTGAAAAATTCATGTATAAACATGTGAGATGAAAATGGACAAACTAAAGGGTGTGCAATGTGTAGGCCCACTGAGTGTACATTCTGAACCTTGTTTGAAGTCAGCAGTAGGTCACATGACCAAAGAGCTAATGAAATTCAAAAATAATTTAAAATAGTGTGAGATGTAAATCGACAAAAAAATGTGTGTGCAATGTGTGTCTATGCCATCGGGTTAGCTAGAACCAGTTTTGAACATTTAAGGACTAATTGAAATTTGAAAAATTAGATTTGTCACTATGTTGATGGTCCCTAACTGCTGTTGGTGGACGTAAGGAAAACTACAGGTGAATGAATATCTGTCGAATATCCATTCTGAAACTGTCTTTATACCTCAGTGATTTGTGTTGGGACTAGATCTTGTGGAAGGATCACTTAAATTAATTCCGCATTGACACATCCAGCCCAAAGCAGGAGTTTAAAAAAATTACTTCTGTAGTGGCCAAAGTTCCAGAACTTCTCTTAAATAAGTACATTTGATTTGAGGGTCTTTTTTATGTTTTATAATGCAACAGTTGTATTTGACACTGTTATCTCATGAAACTGTCTTGTCATTATTGCAAAAAGTGAGCTGTAATTTATTCAATGCGTTGATAAGCAAATGTATTAATGTTTAATAAATAGTAATCAAATGACTCAAACTGTTTATTTTACAGCAAAAGGAAATGCTGACATTGCAAGATATGGACCACCTGCTTGATGGATAGATTTGGTGAAAATGTCCCTTTATTCGGGATGCCGCTAAGACTCTTCTAGTCTTGGCTATAAAATGATCTTTGAATTTCCCAGTTCAGTCGCTAGATGGAGTATTATGTTCCTCCTCAAGTAAAACGAGCTGTCGCGAGATCTAGATTACGGCTCCGAAATCCAAGGACTGCGTTTGACATTTTTAGCAAGCAAAAAGCTAAACATGTCTGAAAAGGAATTGGGGAAAAAGCTGGATCGATGCCTCGCAGATAGCGCCGTTAAACTTGGTAAATAACTCAATTTGTTCCAGAACGTTAGCTACAGTCTGCTTTGCCAGATAATACAACTAAAAGAAACAAGTCAGTATTAGCTAGCTATCACTTATTGCTAGCTACCGAGCTAGTTAGAAGGTCTGCTAAGGACGAGTAGTAGTAGTAGTAGTAGTAGGTGGTGGTGGTGGTGGTGGTAGCAGCAGCAGCTAGCTAGCCAGCCATCCATCCATCCATCCATCCATCCATCCATCCTATTCTCCTAATATAGCTAACTGTTACAGTATCAGTTAGTAATTTACAATCACTGTAAGTCCAGCTAGTCACATAGCTAGCGTGCGAGATGTGAATAACAGCATATTTTGGTAGCCAGCAAACATTGTTGCTGCTACTACATAGTTATAACCTGTCAGTGTTTGTCCAAAGGGGTGTAGGGCCTAGAGGCATAAGAGTAGCCTATTATGTCTCAAGCCATTGGATATTCGTTTACATTTTCTAGGAAAATGTGTTAAAGGTATGATACTTTGGCATTATGCAATGCTTTCATCGTGTATCCTTTTTGATGTGCATTGGTGGAGACAAGATGGCTAGCTACATCTCTGCCAGTACAGGTTCTGGCCCCATATTTCCTGTCTCAGTTCTGTTACCTGAACATTTCTCCCTATGTTACTTGTTTTAAGGTGCTGGTCTGGGCTTAGGAATCGTGTTTTCTGTGGTATTCTTCAAACGTGAGTACTTTCACTGTTCACAGGATTGTTAACAATGGCCAGAGATAAACATTCTTTATGGGGTGCAAACTGATGATGCAAAATATGGAATACTTGCAGTGGAGCAGCCATTGTGGCCTTGACTATTTCACACTACTGACCTGAACCAAGCCAAGCCAGGTTGCATTGCGCTGGCCTGTTTGTGCATAAACCACAATTCCTGGAACTCTGCTGGAAAGGAGCATACTCCGCCCTGACCAGATGCATGTTAGTTACATAGCTAGCACATATAATTTGCATCTAGGGAGGCTCTTTTGATGTTGTGAACACGTTAAGTCATTAATGAAGGGGGCTGTGCTTTTACATTGGTTGGTTCTCTGTGTGTTTGGTCTCCGTTACTCAAACGCACACAAACACTCACACACACAGCCCCCCAAGTGCCATCCCCCTTGATTTACAACAGATGTTTTCAAATTAAACATTGTGAGGCCATCTCAGCACGCTGGGGGGTTAACCAGTCAGCGGGACATACAATTAGTGCGATAGCCCAAAATGGTGTGCATTGTCAATTAACATGGGACTCAACAGGAGTTAAGAAATATTGTGGCCAGACCATTCGGAACATAAGCTCTCACTGGACCACGTGGTCTTAGTTCCCAGTCTAGGAAAGGGCCATGTGAAAAGAAAATATCTGCACACAGTATGGTTTAGGTCAGCACGGTAGTGTGACTCAGACATTCCTGTGAGTAGATGTATTTTCAAGAGAAAATAGCTTGGACAAATTTTGCTTTCCACAGGACACACCTGGCCAGTTGCCTTTGGCTTAGGAATGGGGCTTGGCATGGCATACACAAACTGCCAGAATGATTTGAGAGCACCATATCTAATTCAGAGAAACATTAAGGTCAGTATAAGAATCCATGCACATTTTGTATTGAGGATGTGTTACTAATGCATAGTATGTTGGACCTACATTCTGCTCAATATCGTACATTGTTCTTGCGTAACGTACAGAGATGTAAATCCAAATGAAAATTGACTCCCTTTTATCTTCACTATTTTCCTCACAGGAGCAGTAGCCAAACGTCAGTGAAGGACTGTCTGTCACGTTTTTGTGATGCCCCGCATTTTGCACTGACCTTCAGCCAGACTAATTTCCTTCTGTGGGTTGACCCTTCCATATGTATCAGTATAATTTATGTGCCTGAACAGGACAGTCTGTCTTTATTTAGATAAAATAATCATAAAATAAAGTCAATTGAGATTGTGTGTGTGTTTTTAAAACAGCTGATTCCCACAATATATATATATATACACACACAAAGTGGCAAGAAACAGTATGTCAACCCTTTGTAAATACCTGGACTTATGCATAAATTGGTAAACATTTGATCTGCTCTTCATCTAGGTCACAACAATAGGCAAACACAGTCTGTTTAAACTAACACACAAACAATTATACATTTCCATGTCTTTATTGAACACACTGTAAACATTCACAGTGCTGGGTGGGAAAAGTATGTGAACCCTTGGATTTAATAACTGGTTGACCCTCCTTTGGCAGCAATAACCTCAACTAAACATGTTCTGTAGTTGCGGATCAGACCTGCATAACGGTCAGGAGGAATTTTGGACCATTCCACTTTACAAAACTGTTTCAATACAGCAATATTCTTTGGATGTCTGGTATGAACTGCTCTCTTGAGGTCATGCCACAGCATCTCAATCGGGTTGAGGTCAGGACTTTGATTGGGCCACTCCAGAAGGCATATTTCCTTCTCTTGTTGATTAACTTCTGTGTTTTGGGTCGTTGTCCTGTTGCTTCACCCAACTTCTTTTGAGCTTCAATTGGCGGACAGAACCTTATATTCTCCTTCAAAATGTCTTGATAAACTTGGGAATTCATTTTTCTGTCGACGATAGCAAGCTGTCCAGGCCCTGATGGAGCAAAGCAGCCCCAAACCATGATGCTCCCTCCACCATACTTTACAGTTGGGATGAGGTTTTGATGTTGGTGTGCTGTGCCTTTTTTTTCTGCACACATAGTTATGTGTGTTCCTTCCAAACAACTCAACTGTTCTTTTCATCTGTCCACAGAATATTTTGCCAGTAGTGCTGTGGAACATCCAGGTGCACTTTTGCCAACTTCAGATGTGCAGCAATGTTATTTTTGGACAGCAGTGGCTTCTTCCGTGGTGTCCTCCCATGAACACAATTCTTGTTTAGTGTTTTACGTATCGTAGACTCGTCAAGAGATGTTAGCATGTTCCAGAGATTTCTGTAAATCTTTAGCTGACCCTCTAGGATTCTTCTTAACCTCATTGAACATTCTGCACTGTGCTCTTGCATTCATCTTTGCAGGACGGCCACTCCCAGAGAGAGTAGCAATAGTGCTGAACTTTCTCCGTTTATAGACAATTTGTCTTTCCGTGGACTGATGAACATCAAGGCTTTTAGAGATACTTTTGTAACCCTTTCCAGCTTTATGTAAGTCACGAATTCTTAATCTTTGGTCTTCTGAGATCTCTTTTGTTTGAGGCATGCTTCATATCAGGCAATGCTTCTTGTGAATAGCAAACTCAAATTTTGTGAGTGTTTTAATAGGGCAAGGCAGCTCTAACCAACATCTCCAATCACATCTCATTGATTGGACTCCAGGTTAGCTGACTCCTGACTCCAATTAGCTTTTGGAGGTCATTAGCCTCTGGGTTCACATACTTTTTCCAAACTACACTGTGAATGTTTAAATGATGTATTCAATATAGACAAGAAAAATACAATTTGTGTTATTAGTTTAAGCATACTGTTTGTCTATTGTTGTGACTTAGATGAAAATCAGATCAAATTTCATGACCAATTTATGCAGATATCCAGGTAATTCCAAATGGTTCACATACTTTTTCAAATGTTGGACACCTACTTATTCCAGGGTTTTTCTTTTATTACTATTTTACTATTTTCTACATTGTAGAATAATAGTTAAGACATCAAAAGCATTCTCCTGGCATCCGCCAAACCCAGATTCGTCCGTCGGACTGAACCATGATTCATCACTCCAGAGAAAGCGTTTCCACTGCTTCAGAGTCCAATGGCGGTGAGCTTTACACCGCTCTAGCCGACTCTTGGCATTCCACATGGTGATCTTAGGCATGTGTGCGACTGCTCGGCCATGGAAACCCATTTCATGAAGCTCCCGGCGAATAGTTATGCTGACGTTGCTTCCAGAGGCGGTTTGGAACTCGGTAGTGAGTGTTGCAACTGAGAGCAGACAATTTTTTACTCGCTTCAGCACTCCGCGTTCCCGTTCTGTGAGCTTGTGTGGCCTACATTTTTAAGACAAAGTGCCGAAACAGAATTGTTTTTCAGTTGTTGTGTGTACATGGACAACACAAGCATTCAGTCATCTGCTAATTTTCTCATTGATGAAACATTTGATTTCAATACAGCTTTCTTTTCCCAAAACTATAATCTGTTTACGAACAGAGTGGACTAAGTTTTGTAGACTTTGCCAAAGTTTAAACAAATGTTGTTTAGAAGGAGTGCAAGGGCGAATTGAATTATTGCACACACACTTCACAGAGTTGGCGTTCCCTAACAGAAACCTGCAAATACATGCTAGAATGCGCCAATAGAATGTCGCTTGCTCGTGCTTGGCTCTGCCCACCTCCTTGCTTGTTCTGTCCAGTATGATTAATTTGCTCCCATAGACCACAGCCTGTTGTTTTCAATCTTTGGTTAGTTATAAAAGATCTTTGACTGCTCCTTCTGAGAAGTACCATTATGGTGGAAGGTGGCTTCATAGCCCCTCATTGGCCAATACAAAGCATCAGCAATCTAGTGTTTGTTTACATCATTGATCTGCACTAGAAATACTTGTCAAGTGTTCATTTGTACCCAGCAAATCCCCTACCACCCAAACTGTGGAAATAATGAACAGCTGACTGAATTCCTATGATACACAGGCCTTCACTTATGTCAATGGTTTCACTTTACAACGTTATTGTAGTGGGACCCCTTGGCGTAACAGCTAAGGTGGTGGGTTGACTGTCACAAAGTTGTGGGTTCAAGCCTCGGTCAGGACCACCCCCTGACCTTTCTACAATATTGTCAGAAGTGGGATGGACCCCAAGAGCATGTAGCAGGTGTGAGGAATCTACAGGAGTGAAGTGCTCTGTGAAGGAAGGGGGTAGTGTAGCAACCTCATCAAGAGGTTCAGATCTCTTGGCATAACAGCAAAGGTGTTGACAGTCACAAGGTCACAGGCTCAAGCCCCAGTTAGGACTAACCCTGACTTCACAACGATGTAAATATTTGTATTGTTTCTGTATTTTTATTGTGAGTGCTTGTGAGTAAAGCTTTTTGATGGTTTTGCAAACACACCACCTGGCACCTGACTGTGCAGACGCCAATAAAGAGGGAGGAGGAGATTTCCAAAGTAGCCTATTCATAATACATCATGTGAAAAATGTGGCTGCTAATAGGTGTATTTTTTGTTATCAATATTACAAAGAACACAAATATTCCAGTAAAGTTAACAAGTAATAGAAGTCTTGGTTTTATTAAAATAATCATTGGCAAATGTCTAGTCACTTCCAGTAGTTTTATTGTCAAATGTCCAGTCACTTGAGTACAAGATCGTTTGTATTTGTATTTATTATTGATCCCCATTAGCTGATTCCAAGGCAGCAGCTACCCTTCCTGGGGTCCAGCAAAATTAAGGCAGTTTATACAATTTTAAATGCATTACAATACATTCACAGATTTCACAACACACTGTGTGCCCTCAGGCCCCTAATCTACAGTACTAAATCCGTGTGTATATAGTGCGTATGTTGTCGTGTGTGTGTGTGCATGTGTCTGTGCCTATGTTTGTGTTGCTTCACAGTCCACACTGTTCCAACAGTTTTTTTTTTAAATCTGTTTTTGAAATCAAATTTTACTGCTTGCATCAGTTACTTGATGTGGAATAGAGTTCCATGTAGTAATGGCTCTATGTAGTACTGTGCGCTTCCCATAGTCTGTTCTGGACTTGGAGAATGTGAAGAGACCTCTTGTGGCATGTCTTGTGGGGTATGCATGCGTGTAGTTTAGACAGACAGCTCGGTGCATTTAGCATGTCAATACCTCTCATAAATACAAGTAGTGATGAAGTAAATCTCTCCTCCACTTTGAGCCAGGAGAGATTGACATGCATATTATTAATATTTGCTCTCTGTGCTACCCTGTTCTAAGCCAATTGCAATTTTACGAAGTCATTTTTTGTGGCACCTGACCACACGACTGAACAGTAGTCAAGGTGTGACAAAACTAGGGCCTTGTAACGGCAGCCTTCCCTCTCTTCACTATAAGAGAGGGTGAAACAGGGATCGGACCAACACGCAGCGTAGCCAGTGCTCAACATGTTTAATTCAACAAAAACAGTGAACACTTACAACGAACAAAATAACAAAATGTGGCAAACCGAAACAGTCCTATCTGGTGCAGAATACAAACACAGAGACAGGAAACAACCACCCACAATCCCCAACACAAAACAAGCCACCTATATATGATTCTCAATCAGGGACAACGATTGACAGCTGTCTCTGATTGAGAACCATATTAGGCTGGACACAGAAACAGACGAACTAGACACACAACATAGAATTCCCACCCAGCTCACGTCCTGACCAACACTAAACAAGCAAAACACATAAGAACTCTGGTCAGGACGTTACAGTACCCCCCTCCTGAGGTGCGGACTCCGAACGCACCCCTAAAACTCAAGAGGAGGGTCTGGGTGGGCATCTGTCTGCGGTGGCGGCTCCGGCGCAGGACGAGGACACCACTCCACCACTGTCTTTGTCCCCCTCCTTAGCGTCCTTTGAGTGGCGACCCTCGCCCACGACCTTGGCCTAAGAATCCTCCCCAAGGCCCCCACATGATTTAGGAGGTAGCTCAGGACAGAGAGGTAGCTCAGGACAGAGAGGTAGCTCAGGACAGAGAGGTAGCTCAGGACAGAGAGGTAGCTCAGGACAGAGAGGTAGCTCAGGACAGAGGGACAACTCCGGACAGAGAGGCAGCTCTGGACTAATGGCAGCTCTGGACTGAGTGGCAGCTCATGACTGTAGGGCAGCTCATGACTGTAGGGCAGCTCATGACTGTAGGGCAGCTCATGACTGGAAGGCAGCTCATGACTGGAAGGCAGCTCATGACTGGAGGGCGGCTCTGGCAGCTCCTGACTGGCTGGCGGCTCTGGCAGCTCCTGACTGGCTGGCGGCTCTGGCAGCTCCTGACTGGCTGGCGGCTCTGGCAGCTCCTGACTGACGGACGGCTCTAATGCCTCGGGACAGACGGGCGGCTCTGAAGGCGCTGGGCAGACGGATGGCTCAGATGGCGCTGGGCAGACGGATGGCTCAGATGGCGCTGGGCAGACGGATGGCTCAGATGGCGCTGGGCAGACGGATGGCTCAGATGGCGCTGGGCAGACGGATGGCTCAGATGGCGCTGGGCAGACGGATGGCTCAGATGGCGCTGGGCAGACGAGCAGTGCAGGCGGCGTTGGGCAGGCAGGCAGTACAGACGGTGCTGGGCAGACGAGCAGTGCAGGCGGCGTTGGGCAGACGGCCGACTCTGACCTGCTGAGGCGCACAGTAGGCCTAGTGCGTGGTGCCGGAACTGGTGGTACCGGACTGGAGACACGCACGTCAAGGCTAGTGCGGGGAACAGGAACAGGGCACACTGGACTCTCGAGGCGCACTATAGGCCTGGTGCGTGGTACCGGAACTGGAGGTACCGGGCTGAGGGCACGCACCTCTGGGTGAGTGCGGGGAGAAGGAACAGTGCGTACAGGGCTCTGGAGACGCACAGGAGGCTTGGTGCGTGGTGCCGGAACTGGTGGTACCGGGCTGGAGACACGCACCATAGGGCTAGTGCGTGGAGGAGGAACAGGGCTTTGGAGACGCACAGGAAGCTTGGTGCGTGGTGTAGGCACTGGTGGTACTGGACAGACCGGACCGTGAAGGCGTACTGGAGGTCTTGAGAGCAGGGGTGGCACCATCCGCCCTGGCTGGATCTTCACCCTAGCCCGGCAGATGTGGGGAGCTGAGATGTTGCGCACCGGGCTAAGCACACGCACCGGGGACACCGTGCGCTCCACCGCATAACACAGTGCCTGCCCGGTACGACGCCCTCTCTCTCCACTGGAAGCACGGCTGGGAGAGCTGTAGCGCCGAGCTGGCAGAGGACGTGCAGGGCTAGGGAGGCGCACAGGAGGCCTGGTGCGTGAGGCTGGCACAGTCTTAACCAGACGGCTAGCACGCACCTCAGGACGAGTATGGAGAGTTGTTCCTGGTGACATCAACTCCCCGACACGTTCAGTCGGGCGGATGTCGTGCCTTATGCACCAAACCAGCACCTCCCTCATAACTCTCTCCTCCAATTTCCCCATTAACTCCTTCACTGTCTCTGCGTCGCTCACCTCCAATTCCGCCCTGACCGGCTCCTTACGGTAAGCAGGGGGAGTTGGCTCAGGTCTGACTCCTGACTCTGCCACACTCCCCGTGTGCCCCCCCCCAAGACATTTTTGGGGCTGCCTCTCGGGCCTCCAGCCGCTCTGCCGTGCTAGCGCCTCATAATAGCGCCGCTCCGCCTTCGCTGCCTCCAGCTCTTCTTTGGGGTGGCGATATTCCCCTGGCTCTGCCCAGGGTCCTTTGCCGTCTAGGTCGTCCTCCCATGTCCATTTCTCCAAATAGTGCAGCCTCTCCTGCTGCAGCCTCTCCTGCTGCTGCTGCTGCTGCTGCTGCTTGGTCCGGGTTAGGTGGGTGGTTCTGTAACGGCAGCCTTCCCTCTCTTCACTATAAGAGAGGGTGAAACAGGGATCGGACCAACACGCAGCGTAGCCAGTGCTCAACATGTTTAATTCAACAAAAAACAGTGAACACTTACAACGAACAAAATAACAAAATGTGGCAAACCGAAACAGTCCTATCTGGTGCAGAATACAAACACAGAGACAGGAAACAACCACCCACAATCCCCAACACAAAACAAGCCACCTATATATGATTCTCAATCAGGGACAACGATTGACAGCTGTCTCTGATTGAGAACCATATTAGGCTGGACACAGAAACAGACGAACTAGACACACAACATAGAATTCCCACCCAGCTCACGTCCTGACCAACACTAAACAAGCAAAACACATAAGAACTCTGGTCAGGACGTTACAGGCCTGTAGGACCTGCCTTGTTTATAGTGTTGTTAAGAAGACAGAGCATCTCTTTATTATGGACAGACTTCTCTCCATCTTAGCTACTACTGTATCAATAACGTTTTGACCATGACAGTTTACAATCTAGGGTTACTCCAAGCAGTTTAGTCATCTCAACTTGCTCAATTTCCACATTATTTAATACAAGATTTAGTTGAGGTTTCGGGTTTAGTGAATGATTTGTCCCAAATACAATGCTTTTAGTTTTAGGGATAACTTATTCCTTGCCACCCACTCTGAAACTAACTGCAGCTCTTTGTTAAGTGTTGCAGTCATTTCAGTCACTGTAGTAGCTGACGTGTATAGTGTTGAGTCATCCGCATACATAGACACTCTGGCTTTACTCAAAGTCAGTGGCATGTTAGTAAAAATTGAAAAAAGCAAGGGGCCTAAACAGCTACCCTGGGGAATTCCTGATTCTACCTGGATTATGTTTGAGAGGCTTCCATTAAAGAACACCCTCTGTGTTCTGTTAGACAAGTAACTCTTTATCCACATTAAAGCAGGGGGTGTAAAGCCATAACAAGTTCTTCCAGCAGCAGACTATGATCAATAAAGTCAAAAGCTGCACTGAAGTCTAACAAGACAGCCCCCACTATAATTTTATCATCCATTTCTCTCAGCAAATCATTAGTAATTTGTGTAAGTGCTGTGCTTGTTGAGTGACCTTCCCTATAAGTGTGCTGAAATTCTGTTGTCAATTTGTTTACTGTGAAATAGCATTGTATCTGGTCAAACACATTTTTTTCCAGAAGTTTACTAAGGATTGGTAACAGGCTGATTGGTTGGCTATTTGAGCCAGTAAAGGGGGCTTTACTGTTCTTGGGTAGCGCAATGACTTTCGCTTCCCTCCGGGCCTGAGGGTACACACTTTCTAGTAGGCTTAAATTGAAGATGTGACATAGGAGTGGCAATATTGTCTGCTATTATCCTCAGTAATTTTCCATCCAGATTGTCAGACCCCGGTGGCTTGTCATTGTTGATAGACAACAATAATTTTTTCACCTCTTCCACTCTGACTTTACAGAATTCAAAAGTACAATTCTTGTCTTTCATAATTTGGTCCGATATACTTGGATGTGTAGTGTCAGCGTTTGTTGCTGGCATGTCATCCCTAAGTTTGCTTATCTTGCCAAAGAAAAAGTAATTAAAGTAGTTGGCAATATCAGTGGGCTTTGTGATACATTTTTTCATTTCACCTTTATTTAACCAGGTAGGCCAGTTGAGAACAAGTCTCATTTACAACTGATACCTGGCCAAGATAAAGCAAAGCAGTGCGACAAAAACAACAACACAGAGTTACACATAAACAAACGTACAGTCAGTAACACAATAGAAAAATCTATGTACAGTGTGTGCAAATGTAGAAGATTACGGAGGTAAGGCAATAAATAGGCCATAGAGGCGAAATAATTACAATTTAGCATGAATGAGCCATCTGATTCAATGAATGATGGAGCCGAGTTGACTTTTTTCCCCAAAATGTAATTTAAGGTTCCCCAAAGCTTTTTACTATCATTCTTTATAGAAATGATCTTTGTTTCAGAGTATAGTTTATTTTTATTTTGTTTAGTCACATGATTTCTTAATTTGCAGTACGTTTGCCAATAAATTGGGCTGCCAGACTTATTTGCCATACCTTTTGCCTCATCCCTCTCAACCATACTATTTTTCAGTTCCTCATCAATCCAAGGGGATTTAACAGTTTTTACAGTCATTTTCTTAATGGGTGCATGCTTATTAGTAACTGGAATAAGCAATTTCATAAAAGTGCAGCTTCTGGTTGCTCCTCATTACACACCACAGACCAGCAAATATTCTTTACATCATCAACATATGAATCACTACAACACTATGAATCACTGGTTGAGCTCCGTTCGAGAGTTTCCTACCAACATGATGTGAAAAGCTATAATATTCCATGCTTTTCAAAAACTTGTCTGATGAGTGATATAAGTATACTATTGTCTAAATACTGTAGTATTCCTATATGTATATACTATTCACTGTAGTGTTTTTGCTGACATGACTAGTATATTGCAGTAACACCTGCTGATTAGGGTTAGCTAAAATGGCACAACTACCAGACTACGCCAGTTACTGTTTAATGAGGGGAACACCTCAACCAGAACATAAAAAGACAGGTTCGTGACAGGCCACCTATTGAGTTGGGTCAACAGTTCTGAGCAATGTAATGGTCCAGACAACACCTTAGCAAAAATATTATATTTTTATTACAATTGTAACATCTAAGCGTTTTAGACAGGTTCTAGACCCATTAAAAGGAAACAGTACCTAGGCAGATACAGTATAAAGAACAAGCAATGTTTATTAAAGCTTAGAGGAATAGGTTTGCTTGTTTGACACCGATAAATAACACACATTAACAAGAATACACCAAAATGACTTTAGATCTGTTTCTTCCACTAGATGGCTTTCTGAAATACAACACTGCATTTACAGAGAATCAGCTAAACAAGTTCACAAGATGACCAAAAACAGTTAAACAATACTGTACTTCTGGTGAAGTCAAACAAGACAGCCCCCACTATAATTTCATCATCCATTTCTCTCAGCAAATCATCAGTAATTTGTGTAAGTGCTGTGCTTGTTGAGTGACCTTCCTATAAGTGTGCTGAAATTCCAGGGTATTGGGTTTGATACCCGGTACCACCCATGCTTAAAATGTATGCACGCATGACTGCTAAATGGCATATATTATAAATAAAAATGAAAAACATTTGGAAAAACTATCTTTGAGTGCAAAATAAATACAAGCCATCATAAATTGTTTCGTTTTAGTTTTGTTCTTCAAAACTTTGGGCAAAAATAAATTCGAATGGGGTTTTCAAGCTTTCGAATGGGTAAATGTTGCCAGTAAAGGCAATGTTTCAAATAGGCCTAGCTAGTGCATCACTATCATTAGCTGTCACTAGATAATGGAAGAAATCAGAGCGCGAGCCTGGAGCATGACTGGGTCAACTTCGATCCATCCCCTGCAGCAGCTTGCCTGATGGACCCAAGTGTGTCTCTGTCACTTCGCTCAACAGCGATGTAGCCACTAATGAGGGAAGCAGTCTTTATTTTTATTTTTACTTCAGCAAATCAGAGTACAGCTGTGGAGCAGCAGGACCCCAGGAAAATGCCAGCATGATGAATCCAGCAAGCATCCAGACCACAGTGCATTAGAAATATAACTTCCTCACATCAAAGATTTTGTCTGAGATCACTGTCCAGCTGGAGGGTCAACCTGGCAGGGCATTAAGTGCCCTGTGGGAGCTGCAGAAATACCTGGAAGAGGTAAAGGGTGGCATGTTTACACAGTCAGTTCTGGCAGTCAAGGATTGTTGTTTATCCAAAGCTGTGACTTGTGGGACTGAAACTGGTTTCTGCCCATGCATCCGTAGCGTTCGTAGAATATTCTTCGTCTGTGGACCACTGTCATCAGGGTTGAGAAACCGAACGACCACCTCTCTGGAACGCATAGTCTACTTGAAGATAAACCAGAACACACACACACACAAGCTGGCTTGCTGTGAACTGATAGATGTTTTTGCTGTTGCAGCTGTTTTTATTAACCCTATTTGAAAGGGTTAGTCAGTGATAAAAGTTTCATATTACATAAACATAATGTCAGGTAAAGGTACCTAATTCTTACATCTACTACTAAAGTTAAAAAAAAACATTGGATTGGTGTAAACAATCCACCCATCTAGGTGCTTATCCAAATTAAACCTACAGTACCAGTCAAAAGTTTGGACACACCTACTCATTCAAGGGGTTTTCTTATGTTGTACTATTTTCTACATTGTAGAATAATAGTGAAGACATCAACACTACGAAATAGCACATGTAATCATGTAGTAACCCAAAAAGTGCATTTCAGAAATGTATTTCATATTTTAGGTTCTTCAAAGTAGTCACCCTTTGCCTTTGACAGCTTTGCACACACTTGGCATTCTCTAAACAAGCTTCACCTGGAATGCTTTAACAACAGTCTTGAAGGAGTTCCCACATATGCTGAGCACTTGTTGGCTGCTTTTCCTTCACTCAGTGCTCCAACTCATCCCAAACCATCTCAATTCGGTTGAGGTAGGGCGATTGTGGAGGCCAGGTCATCTGATGCAGCACTCCATCACTCTCCTTCTTGGTCAAATAGACCTTACACAACCTGGAGGTGTGTGAAAACAAAGGATAGTCCCTCTAAGGACAAACCAAATGGGATGGCATATCGCTGCAGTAGCCATGCTGGTTAAGTGTGCCTTGAATTCTAAATAAATCACAGACAGTTTCACCAGCAAAGCACCATCACACCTCCTCCTTCATGGTGGGAACCACACATGCAGAGATGTGTAACGGCAGATTTCCTCCTCTTCATCTGAAGAGGAGGTGTAGCATGGATCGGACCAAAACGCAGTGTGGTAAGTGTCCATGTTTTAATAGAAACAACTGAACATGACACAAAACAAAATAACAAAGAGAATCCAACCGAAAACAGTCCCGTGTGGCACAAACACTGTCAATCTCCTCCGCTAGTTCCATGACGCGTTCCTCTACCTCCATGAGCGAAGTGTCTCCTCCTGCTGACTTCATATTTTTGGTCAGAGATTCTGTCAGAGTCGTGTGTATAGGTGGCAGGGAAGTCAGGCGCAGGAGAGTCAAACGGAGTGTAAATGGAGTCTTTTAATAAATGTCCACTTAACATGCTCCAAACACTAATATGTACATACATAAAATTAACATGGGTACGAGGACCCGTCGCGCGCCTATACAACCAGAAACAACACTGACATAAAACAAAATAACAAAGAGAATCCAACCGAAAACAGTCCCGTGTGGCACAAACACTGACACAGGAAACAAACACCCACAAACCAACAGTGAAAACAGGCTACCTAAATATGGTTCCCAATCAGAGACAATGAAAAACACCTGCCTCTGATTGAGAACCATATCAGGCCAAATGACAAACCTAAACATAGAAACACAGAACATAGGCTGCCCACCCCAACTCACACCCTGACCATACTAACTAAAGACAAAACAAAGGAAAATAAAGGAAATAAGGTCAGAAACGTGACAAGATGATACGTTCACCAACTCTGTGTCTCACAAAGACATGGCGGTTAGAACCAAAAATCTATAATTTGGACTCATCAGACCAAAGGACAGATTTCCACTGGTCTAATGTCCATTGCTTGTGTTTCATTGGCCCAAGCAAGTCTCTTCTTATTGTTGGTGTCCTTTTAGTAGTGGTTTCTTTGCAGCATTTATTTGGGCTGCAATCTGAGGTGCAGTTAACTCTAATGAACTTATCCTCTGCAGCAAAGGTAACTCTGGGTCTTCCCTCCTGTGGCGGCCCTCATGAGAGCCAGTTTCATCATAGCGCAATTCGACCATGAAGGCCTGATTCACGCAGTCTCCTCTGAACAGTTGATTTTGAGATGTCTGTTACTTGAACTCTGTGAAGCATTTATTGGAGCTGCAATCGAGGGTGCAGTTAATTGCCGATTTCTGAGGCTGGTAACTAATGAACTTATCCTCTGCAGCAGAGGTACTCTGTCTCTTCCTTTCCTGTGGCGGTCCTCATTGAGAGACAGTTTCATCATAGCGCTTGATGGTTTTTTCGACTGCACTTGAAGAAACTTTCTAAGTTCTTAATTTTCTGGATTGACTGACCTTCATGTTTTAAAGTAATAATGGACTGTCGTTTCTCTTTGCTTATTTGAGCTGCTCTTGCCATAACATGGACTGGTCTTTTACCAAGTAGGGCTATCTTCTGTACACCACCCCTACCTTGTCACAACACAACTGATTGGCTCAAACACATTAAGATGGAAAGAATTTCCACAAATGTACTTTTAACAAGGCAAACCTGTTAATTGAAATGCATTCCAGGTGACTACCTCATCAAATCAATTTTTTTTTTTTTTGTCACATACACATGGTTAGCAGATGTTAATGCGAGTGTAGCGAAATGCTTGTGCTTCTAGTTCCGACCATGCAGTAATATCTAACAATTTCACAACAACTACCTTATACACACAAGTGTAAAGGAATGAATAAGAATATGTACATATAAATATATGGATCAGCGATGGCCGAACAGCATAGGCAAGATGCAGTAGATGGTATAGAGTACAGTATATACACATAAGATGAGTAATGTAGGGTATGTAAACATTATATAAAGTGGCATTGTTTAAAGTGACTAGTGATACATTTATTACATCCAATTTTTTATTATTAAGTGGCTAGAGATTTGGGTCAGTATGTTGGTGATGGTAACGACGCTTCGTGGGTGTCAGTTGTTGATGTGTGCAGAGGGTCCCTGGTTCGCGCCCGGGTCGGGGCGAGGGGACGTACTAAAGTTATACTGTTACATTGGTGCCGTGACCCGGATCACTGGTTGCTGCGGAAAAGGAGGAGGTTGAAAGGGGGGTGAGTGTAACGGATGTGAAATGGCTAGCTAGTTAGCGGGTACGCGCTAGTAGCGTTTCAATCAGTTACGTCACTTGCTCTGAAACCTAGATGTAGTGTTGCCCCTTGCTCTGCAAGGGCCGCGGCTTTTGTGGAGCGATGGGTAACGACGCTTCGTGGGTGTCAGTTGTTGATGTGTGCAGAGGGTCCCTGGTTCGCGCCCGGGTCGGGGCGAGGGGACGTACTAAAGTTATACTGTTACATTGGCAGCAACCACTCAATGTTAGTGATGGCTGTTTAACAGTCTGATGGCTTTGAGATAGAAGCTGTTTTCCAGTCTCTCGGTCCCAGCTTTGATGCACCTGTACTGACCTCGCCTTCTGGATGATAGCGTGGTGAACAGGCAGTGGCTCGGTGGTTGTTGTCCTTGATGATCTTTTTGGCCTTCCTGTGACATTGGGTGGTGTAGGTGTCCTGGAGGGCAGGTAGTTTGCCCCCGATGATGCGTTGTGCAGACCTCACTACCCTCTGGAGAGCCTTACTGTTGTGGGCGGAGCAGTTGCCGTACCAGGCGGTGATACAGCCCAACAGGATGCTCTCGATTGTGCATCTGTAAAAGTTTGTGTGTTTTTGGTGACAAGACAAATTTCTTCAGCCGCCTGAGGTTGAAGAGGCGCTGTTGAGCCTTCTTCACCACTCTGTCTGTGTGGGTGGACCAATTCAATTAGTCCGTGATGTGTACGCCGAGGAACTTAAAACTTTCCACCTTCTCCACTACTGTCCTGTCGATGTGGGGTGCTCCCTCTGCTGTTTCCTGAAGTCCACGATCATCTCCTTTGTTTTGTTGACGTTGAGTGTGAGGTTATTTTCCTGACACCACACCCCGAGGGCCCTCACCTCCTCCCTGTAGGCCGTCTCGTCGTTGTAATGGTAATCAAGCCTACCACTGTAGTGTCGTCTGCAAACTTCATGATTGAGTTGGAGGTGGTTGAGACAATGCCAAGCGTGTGCAAAGCTGTCATCAAGGCAAAAGGTGGCTACTTTGAAGAATCTCAAATATAAAATATATTTTGATTTGTTTAACACTTTTTTTGGTTACTACATGATTCCATATGTGTTATTTTATAGTTTTGATGTCTTCACTATTATTCTACAATGTAGAAAATAGTAAAAATAAAGTAGGTGTGTCCAAACTTTTTACTGGTACTGTATGTTTTGGCCCATCACTTTACAGTGCCTTCAGAAAGTATTACAGCCTGAATTTAAAATTGATTAAATCTTTTTTTAAATGTCACTGGCCTACACACAATAAAAGTGGAATTATGTTTTTCTAAATGTTTACAAATTTAATTAAAAAAGGAAAAGCTGAATATCTTGAGTCAATAAGTATTCAACCCCTTTGTCAAGCCTACATAAATTCAGGAGTAAAAAATTGCTTAACAAGTCACATAAGTTGCATAGACTCACTCTGTGTCACATCTGCTCCTGCTACACCCCCTAGTGGACATCTGGTGTCTCCTTGACCTGCTGCCATTCCCCCAGTTCTCTCCCTCTCCCTCTCTGTGTGTGTGTGGTTGGAGACAGGTGTGCTGGAGTCAGAGCAGTTCCCCACCAGCTGCAACCCGTTCCATAATCAAGACCTCTACAAATACTCAGTCCTGCCACTTCCACTCTGCCAGATCGTAATCTCCGTTCAGTCAGTCATGCTTCTAGCTATCTGTTGTTATTTAAGATCCTGCTGTACCTATTTCCTTGCCTGACGCTGTTTCCCCTCTCACTGCAGTTTTGCAGCTCTGACGCTGGTTCCTGTCTCCTGTTCCACATCTCACCACCCTGCTACCCTGTTCTGGATTCAACTCATCATCACTCCCTTGGATTCCCCTCCAGACCGGTTTACCCTGCCCTAACCCAGCTCACTCCAACCTCAGCCTCCTCATCTGGTTTCCTACAACTCATCCAAGCTTCCCTGGATCTGCACTTCATCTCTCCCTGTGTTACAATAAATATATTGGTTCATTCATCCCTATTTTCTGGTCTGAGTCTGCTCTTGGGTTCCCCTGTGCTGCTCCGCTTAACACTGTGTGCAATAATCTTTTTTAACATGATTTTTGAATGACTACCTCATCTCTGTACCCAACACATACAATTATCTTTAAGATCCCTCCGTCGATCAAACACACATTCAACCGCAAAGATCAGGGAGGTTTTTCCAATACCTCGCAAAGAAGGGCACTTATTGGTAGATGAGGGAAAAAATCTGACATTGAATATCCCTTTGAGCTTGGTGAAGATACAGGTGTCCTTCCTAACTCAGTTGCCGGAGAGGAAGGAAACCACTCAGGGATTTCACCATGAGGCCAATGGTGACTTTGTAACAGTTAGAGTTTAATTGCTGTGATAGGAGAACAATGTTGTTCATCCGTCATCAGTTTAGTTACTTAACAATAATAACCTAATTAACAAAGTGAAAAGAAGGAAGCCTGTATAGACAAAAATATTCCTAAACATGCATCCTGTTTGCAAAAAGGCACTAAAGTAATACTGCAAAAAATGTGGCAAAGAAGTTAACTTTCTGTCCTGAATAAGTGTTATGTTTGGGGAAATTCCAATACAACATATTACTGAGTACCACTCTCCATATCTTCAAGCATAGTGGTGGATGCATTATGTTATGGGTATGGACTGGGTAATTTTTCAGGATAAAAAATAAACAGAAGGGAGCTAGGCACAGGCAAAATCCTACTGGAAAACCTGGTTCTGTCTGCTTTCCACCAGACACTGGGAGATAAATTCACTTTTCAGCAGGACAATAACCTAAAACACAAAGCCAAATCTACATTGTAGTTGCTTACCAAGAAGACAGTGAAAGTTCCTGAGTGGCCGAGTTAGAGTCTTGCCTTAAATCTACTTAAACATCTATGGCATGACCTGAAAAAGATTTTCTAGCAATGATTTTCTACCAATTTGACAGAGCTTTAAGAATTTTGAAAAGAATAATGGACAAATGTTGCACAATCCAGAAAGTTCTTATAGACTTACCCAGAAAGACTCACAGCTTTAATCGCTGCCAAAGGGTGATTCCAAAGGGTGATTCAAAATATTGGCTCAGGGGTGTGAATACTTACCTAAATGTAATATTTTTGTATTTCATTTTCAATAAATTTGCACAAAAATAAATAAATTACTTTGTCATTATGGTGTATTATGTGTATTTTGATGGCTGATCAAAATAATATATTTAATCCATTTTTAATTCAGGCTGTAACACAACAAAATGTGGATTAAGTCAAGGGGTATGAACACTTTCTATTACTTTTCCCAAGTGGCAATAAGTGCCATCTCAATAAAGCTAACTATAGGCCTACAACACATAAATGGCTCCTAACCTCCCATGCATAGGCTACTTTCTTTCCCGAACACTAAAACAATAAAAATAAAAATAAATTATTATTAAACTGAAACTAAATCAAAACTAGTAAATCAAGGCTGAAAACGAACTGAAACTAAACTGAATTTAAAATAAAATATAAAAACAAATAAAAATTAAATACTAATTAAATCACAAAACTATAATAACCTTGCCTCATAGACTTATATAGAGGGCACACCTGTGACGAGTGCCTTCCGGCCTCATGACCATAGAGATGGGTAGAGGGCACATTTGCCACATCACCGAGCATTGAATTCTGTACAAAGATTCTAAACCAACTGGCAGTTCCTTTTGGCTTTACCAGTATGAATCATCAACAATCATCATAAAACAAATAATACAGTCGTGGCCAAAAGTTTTGAGAATGACACAAATATACATTTTCACAAAGTTTGCTGCTTCAATGTCTTTAGATATTTTTGTCAGATGTTACTATGGAATACTGAAGTATAATTACAAGCATTTCATAAGTGTCAAAGGCTTTTATTGACAATTACATGAAGTTGATGCAAAGAGTCAATATTTGCAGTGTTGACCCTTCTTTTTAAAGACCTCTGCAATCCGCCCTGGCATGCTGTCAATTAACACATCCTGACTGATGGCAGCCTATTCTTGCATAATCAATGCTTGGAGTTTGTCAGAATTTCTGGGTTTTTGTTTGTCCACCCGCCTCTTGAGGATTGACCACAAGTTCTTAATGGGATTAAGGTCTGGGGAGTGTCACGTTCCTGACCTTATTTCCTTTGTTTAGTCTTGTTTAGTTGGTCAGGACGTGAGCTGGGTGGGCATTCTATGTTATGTGTTTCTATGTTGGGTTCATTGTCAACTAGCCTGATATGGTTCTCAATCAGGGGCAGGTGTTTTACGTTTCCTCTGATTGAGAACCATATTAAGGTAGGCTGTTCTCACTGTTTGTTTGTGGGTGATTGTTGCTGTGTCTGTGTTTGTTTCACCACACGGTACTGTTTCGTTTCGTTCGTTCGTTTGTTCCTACCTGTTCGTGCGTTCATGTTTTATGTGTTCTCAAGTTCAGGTCTGTTAACGTCGTTTATTATTTTGTAGTTTGTTCAAGTGTTTTTTTTCGTCTTCGTTATTATTATTAAAATTATTATGTATTCAACCCACGCTGCATATTGGTCCGATCCTTTCTCCTCTTCAGACGAGGAGGAAGACGAGCGTTACAGAATCACCCACCAACCAAGGACCAAGCAGCGTGGTAACGGGCAGCAGTGACAGCAGCGGCAGCATACACAGGACTTCTGGACATGGGAGGACATTCTGGATGGTAAGGGACCCTGGGCACAACCTGGAGAATATCGCCGCCCTCGTGAAGAGCTGGAGGCAGCTAAAGCCGAGAGGCGGTGGTATGAGGAGGCAGCACGGAAGCGAGGCTGGAAGCCTGAGAGTCAAGCCCAAACATTTCTTGGGGGGGCTACAAGGGAGTGTGGCGAAGTCAGGTAGGAAACCTGCGCCAACTCCCCGAGCTTACCGTGGAGAGCGAAAGTACGGGCAGACACCGTGTTATGTGGTAAAGCGCACGGTGTCTCCTGCACGTGTGCTTAGCCCGGTGCGGTACATTCCAGCTCCTCGTATCGGCCGGGCTAGATTGGGCATTGAGCCAGGTGCCATGAAGCCGACTCAACGCGTCTGGTCTCCAGTGCGTCTACTCGGGCCGGCATACATGGCACCACCCTTACACATGGTGTCCCCGGTTCGCCAACACAGCCCAGTGCGGGTTATTCCACCTCCCCGCACTGGTCGGGCTACGGGGAGCATTCAACCAGGTAAGGTTGGGCAGGCTCGGTGCTCAAGGGAGCCAGTACGCCTGCACGGTCCGGTATATCCGGCGCCGCCTCCCCGCCCCAGCCCAGTACTACCAGTGCCTACACCACGCACCAGGCTTCCAGTGCGTCTCCAGAGCCCTGTTCCTCCTCCACGCACTCGCCCTGTGGTGCGTGTCTCCAGCCCGGTACCACCAGTTCCGGCACCACGCACCAAGCCTCCTGTGCGTCTCCAGAGCCCTGTGCGCCCTGTTGCTGCTCCCCGCACTAGCCTTGAGGTGCGTGTCCTTAGCCCGGTACCACCAGTTCCGGCACCACGCACCAGGCCTACTGTGCGCCTCAGCCGGCCAGAGTCTGCCGTCTGCCCAGCACCGCCTGCACTGCCCGTCTGCCCAGCGCTGTCTGAGCTGTCCGTCTGCCCAGCGCCGTCTGAGCCGCCCGTCTGTCCTGAGCCGTCTGAGCCGCCCGTCTGTCCTGAGCCTTCAAAGCCGCCCGTCTGTCCTGAGCCTTCAAAGCCGCCCGTCTGTCCTGAGCCTTCAAAGCCGCTCGTCTGTCCTGAGCCGCCAGAGCCGTCCGTCAGTCAGGAGCCGCCAGAGCCGTCCGTCAGTCAGGAGCCGCTAGAGCCGTCCGCCAGACAGGAGCCGCCAGAGCCGTCCGCCAGACAGGAGCCGCCAGAGCCGCCCGCCAGCCAGGAGCCGCCAGAGCCGCCCGCCAGCCAGGAGCCCCCAGAGCCGCCCGCCAGCCAGGAGCCGCCAGAGCCGCCCGCCAGCCAGGAGCCGCCAGAGCCGCCCGCCAGCCAGGAGCCGCCAGAGCCGCCCGCCAGCCATGACCTGCCAGAGCCGCCAGCCAGCCAGGATCTGCCAGAACCGCCAGCCAGCCAGGATCTGCCAGAACCGTCAGCCAGCCAGGATCTGCCAGAGCCGTCAGCCAGCCAGGATCTGCCAGAACCGTCAGCCAGCCAGGATCTGCCAGAGCCGTCAGTCAGCCAGGATCTTCCAGAGCCGTCAGTCAGCCAGGATCTTCCAGAGCCGTCAGTCAGCCAGGATCTGCCAGAGTCGTCAGTCAGTCCGGAGCTGCCCCTCAGTCCGGTGCTGCCCCTCAGTCCGGTGCTGCCCCTCAGTCCGGTGCTGCCCCTCAGTCCGGTGCTGCCCCTTAATCCAGTGGGGTTAATATGGAGGGTAGCCATTAGGAGGAGGCCACGGAAGCGGGGATTAACTATGGTGGGGTGGGGACCACGTCCAGAGCCGCCACCGTGGACAGATGCCCACCCAGACCCTCCCCTATAGGTTCAGGTTTTGCGGCCGGAGTCCGCACCTTGGGGGGGGGTACTGTCACGTTCCTGACCTTATTTCCTTTGTTTAGTCTTGTTTAGTTGGTCAGGACGTGAGCTGGGTGGGCATTCTATGTTGGGTTCATTGTCAACTAGCCTGATATGGTTCTCAATCAGGGGCAGGTGTTTTACGTTTCCTCTGATTGAGAACCATATTAAGGTAGGCTGTTCTCACTGTTTGTTTGTGGGTGATTGTTGCTGTGTCTGTGTTTGTTTCACCACACGGTACTGTTTCGTTTCGTTCGTTCGTTTGTTCCTACCTGTTCGTGCGTTCATGTTTTATGTGTTCTCAAGTTCAGGTCTGTTAATGTCGTTTATTATTTTGTAGTTTGTTCAAGTGTTTTTTTTCGTCTTCGTTATTATTATTAAAATTATTATGTATTCAACCCACGCTGCATATTGGTCCGATCCTTGCTCCTCTTCAGACGAGGAGGAAGACGAGCGTTACAGGGAGTTTCCTGGCCATGGACCCAAAATATCAATGTTTTGTTCCCTGAGCCACTTAGTTATCACTTTTGCCTTATGGCAAGGTGCTCCATCATGCTGGAAAATGCATTGTTCGTCACCAAACTGTTCCTGGATGGTTGGGAGAAGTTGCTCTCGGAGGATGTGTTGGTACCATTCTTTTTTTCATGGCTGTGCTCTTAGGCAAAATTGTGAGTGAGCCCACTCCCTTGGCTGAGAAGCAACCCCACACATGAATGGTCTCAGGATGCTTTACTGTTGGCATGACACAGGACTGATGGTAGCGCTCACCTTGTCTTCTCCGGACAAGCTTTTTTCCGGATGCCCCAAACAATCGGAAAGAAAATTACTTTACCCCAGTCCTCAGCAGTCCAATCACTGTACCTTTTGCAGAATATCAGTCTGTCCCTGATGTTTTTCCTGAAGAGAAGTGGCTTCTTTGCTGCCCTTCTTGACACCAGGCCATCCTCCAAAAGTCTTCGCCTCACTGTGTGTGCAGATGCACTCACACCTGCCTGCTGCCATTCCTGAGCAAGCT
Organism: Salvelinus namaycush; assembly: GCF_016432855.1. Lineage (NCBI taxonomy): Eukaryota > Metazoa > Chordata > Actinopteri > Salmoniformes > Salmonidae > Salvelinus > Salvelinus namaycush. Next base: position 26,110,069 of record NC_052322.1, read on the forward strand.
CTGTACTGTTGGTGCCCCGATCACGCAGCTGAATCAACTTTAGGAGACGGTCCTGGCGCTTGCTGGACTTTCTTGGGTGCCCTGAAGCCTTCTTCACAACAATTGAACCGCTCTCCTTGAAGTTCTTGATGATCTGATAAATGGTTGATTTAGGTGCAATCTTACTGGCAGCAATATCCTTGCCTGTGAAGCCCTTTTTGTGCAAAGCAATGATGACGGCACGTGTTTCCTTGCAGGTAACCATGGCTGACAGAGGAAGAACAATGATTCCAAGCACCACCCTCCTTTTGAAGCTTCCAGTCTGTTATTCGAACTCAATCAGCATGACAGAGTGATCTCCAGCCTTGTCCTCGTCAACACTCACACCTGTGTTAACGAGAGAATCACTGACATGATGTCAGCTGGTCCTTTTGTGGCAGGGCTGAAATGCAGTGGGAATGTTTTTGGGGGATTCAGTTCATTTGCATGGCAAAGAGGGACTTTGCAATTAATTGCAATTCATCTGATCACTCTTCATAACATTCTGGAGTATATGCAAATTACCATCATACAAACTGAGGCAGCAGACTTTGTGAAAATTCATATTTGTGTCATTCTCAAAACTTTTGGCCACGACTGTACATACCCAGATAGTGTCTTGCTCTACTCAGACAATCATAAATATGCTAGATATTTGAAATGATCCTGTTTGATATATGACTTGAAGTCCTACGTATTTATGATTGTCTGAGTAGTTGTTTTATAAACAAATGTGTGCTCTACCCATCACTATGGTCACGTGAGGCCGGAGGGCACTCGTGACAAGTCTATAACTCTATAGTAATACGTGTTTTATTGTTGCACTTTTAATGCATTGCCTTTTGTTATGCTAACTAGGCCAGTTTTATGTTGATGCTTGTTACATTTGTTAGTTTTATATTGTTTGCTTGCTTGCCATGCTATGCTATGTAGCCATTGATAAAATAACCTGCTATAGCTTCGGGCCTACCATGCCACATGCTATTGCACCCCCTTTCTGGCCATTAATGTTAACTGCTGCTAAATTTATGCATAGCTTTAAACATTTATATGCTTATTTAATTTGCATATTGTCATTGATTATTGCCATCAACAGCCAATTGTATTATGCATGTTCATTGCTGTTATTGCCTGTTATTATTTGTACCTTTCTGTGTCTCCTTTTAGATAAACCATACTCCATACAAAGCAAACCACATGTCAATTCAAGAAGAGTCATGTCAACAATGTCAATCATTCCCTGCCATATATCATCTCCATTACCTGAGTCTATAAAGACTCTTAAACTGAACTGCATCTCTGCCTCTGCCTACTCTTTAACTGGAGTCCCACAGTAGATGGGCATCCCTATGACCCTCACATAATAAATGATGGCGCCGGAGCGTAGGGCTGCCATCTTATCGGCTCTCAACCAATCATTCTATTTATTTTTATTTTTTTTGCGTTGTTCGTAACTTGTTTTGTACATAATGTCGCTGCTACTGTCTCTTATGACCGAAAATAGCTTCTGGACATCAGAACTGGGATTATTCACCTCAAATTGGATGAGGAGTTCTTCTTAAATGAGTCGGATGCCAGGGATATACTGCAGACATCCCGACCAGGCCCCGATCCCCGCGATTCGCTGGAGAAGGAAACTGAGATTTCGAGGCAAATGATCAGGGTGCCTTGAGAGGATCAGGCGATGAGTGGCTAATCTGCCCTTGCCTTCCGTTCTGCTAGCTAATGTTCAAATGCTGGAAAATAAATGGGACGAACTGAAAGCACGTATATCCTACCAACAGGACATTAATAACTGTATCTTATGTTTCACCTAGTAGTCGTGGCTGAACGACGACATTAAAAACATACAGCTGGCGGGTTAAACACTCCATCGGCAAGACAGAACAGCAGCCTCTGGTAAGACACGGGGTGGGGGCCTATGCATTTATGTAAACAACAGCTGGTGCATGATATCTAAGGAAGTCTCAAGGTTTTGCTCGCCTGAGCTAGAGTTTTCATCTGTATTTTTCGTAGCTATCTACATACCACCTCAGAGCGAGGTTGGCACTAAAACCTCACTCAATGAGCTGTATTCCGCCATAAGGAAACAGGAAAACGCTCTTCCAGTGGTGGCGCGCCTTGTGGCCGGTGACTTTAATGCAGTGAAACTTAAATCAGTTTTCCCTTATTTCTAGACCCCCTTTACTTCTCACACAGAGACATGTACAGAGCTCTCCCTCGCCCTCCATTTGGCAAATCTGACCATAACTCTATCCTCCTGATTACTGCTTACAAGCAAAAATTAAAGCAAGAAGCACCAGTGACTCGGTCGATTAAAAAAAAGTGGTCAGACGAAGCAGATGCTAAACTACAGGACTGTTTTGCTAGCACAGACTGGAATATTTTCTGGGATTCTTCCGATGGCATTGAGGAGTACCCCACAGCAGTCACTGGATTTATCAATAAGTGCATTGAGGACGTCGTCCCCACAGTGACTGTGCGTACATAACCCAACCAGAAATGGATTACAGGCAACATTCGCACTAAGCTAAAGGGTAGAGCTGCCGCTTTCAAGGAGCGGGACTCTAACCTGGAAGCTTATAAGAAATCCCGCTATGCCCTCCGACGAACCATCAAACAGGCAAAGCGTCAATACAGGACTAAGACTGAATAGTACTACACTGGCTCCGACGCTCGTCGGATGTGGCAGGGCTTGCAAACTATTACAGACTACAAAAGGAAGCACAGCCGAGAGCTACACGTCACGAGCCTACCAGATGAGCTAAATAACTTCTATGCTCACTTCGAGGCAAGTAACACTGAAACATGCATGAGCGGATCAGCTGTTCCGGATGACTGTGTGATCACGCTCTTCACAGCCGATGTGAGTAAGACTTTTAAACAGGTCAACATTCACAAGGCCGCTGGGCCAGACGGATTACCAGGACGCGTACTCCGAGCATCCGCTGACCAATTGGCAGACCACCATAGTCCCTGTGCCCAAGAACACTAAGGTAACCTGCCTAAATGACTATCGACCCGTAGCACTCACGTCTGTAGCCATGAAATGCTTTGAAAGGCTGGTCATGGCTCACATCAACACCATTATCCCAGAAACCCTAGACCCACTCCAATTTGCATACCACACCAACAGATCCACAGATGATGCAATCTCTATTGCACTCCACACTGCCCTTTCCCACCATGACAAAAGGAACACCTATGTGAGAATGCTATTCATTGAATACAGCTCAGCTTTCAACACCATAGTGCCCTCAAAGCTCATCAATAAGCTAAGGACTCTTGGTCTAAACATTCCCTCTGCAACTGGATCCTAGACTTCCTGACGGGCCGCACCCAGGGGGTAAGTGTAGGTAACAACACATCCGCCACGCTGATCCTCAACACGGGGGCCCCTCAGGGGTGCGTGCTCAGTCCCCTCCTGTACTCCCTGTTCACTCATGACTGCATGGCCAGGCATAACTCCAACACCATCATTAAGTTTGCTGATGACACAACAGTGGTAGGCCTGATCACAGACAATGATGAGACAGCCTATAGGGAGGAGGTCAGAGACCTGACCATGTAGTGCAAGGACAACAACCTCTCCCTCAACGTGATCAAGACAAAGGAGATGATTGTGTACTACAGGAAAAGGAGGACCGAGCACGCATTCTCATCGACAGGGCTGTAGTGGAGCAGGTTGAGAGCTTCAAGTTCCTTGGTGTCCACATCACCAACAAACTAACATGGTCCAAGCACACCAGGACAGTCGTGAAGAGGGCACGATAAAACCTATTCCCCCTCAGGAGACTGAAAAGATTTGGCATGGGTCCTCAGATCCTCAAAAGGTTCTACAGCTGCTCCATCGAGAGCGTCCTGGCAGTTGCATCACTGCCTGGTATAGCAACTGCTCGACCTCCGAAGGTAGTGCGTACGGCCCAGTACATCACCGGGGCCAAGCTTCCTGCCATCCAGGACCTCTATACCAGGTGTTGTCAGAGGAAGGCCCTAAAAATTGTCAAAGACTCCAACCACCCTAGTCAAGCGATACCGGAGTGCCAAGTTTAGGTCCAAGAGGCTTCTAAACAGCTTCTACCCCCAAGCCATAAGACTCCTGAACAGCAAATCAAATGGCTACCCAGACTATTTGCACCCCCCCTCCTCCTCCCACGCTGCTGCTACTCTCTGTTATCATCTATGCATAGCCACTTTAATAGCCCTCCCTGCATGTACATAATTACCTCGACACCGGTGCCCCCGCTGTATATAGCCCTGCTATTGTTATTTACTGCTGCTCTTTAATTATTTGTTTTTCTTATCTCTTAATTTTTCTTTTTAGGTATTTTCTTAACTGAATTGTTGGTTAAGAGCTTGTAAGTAAGCATTTCACAAAGGTTGTATTCTGTTGTACACCTGTTGTATTTGGCACATGTGACAAATAAAATTTGATTTGATAAACCTTCTTCTTCTTCAATGAGGTTTAACGGCAATTGCCGTCCAATAAATGTTGCATTACCGCAACCAACTAGACTGAAGTATAACTCCATTATACTTTGCTTGAATAAAGGACAATAAATCAACAAATACCCTACCATCTAACCCTACACTCATTAAAAACCTCCCGAGTGGCACAGCAGTCTAAGGCACTGCATCGCAGTGCTAGAGGCGTCACTCCAGACCCGGGTTCAATCCCAGACTGTGTCGCAGTCAGCCGCCACAGGGAGACCCATGAGGCAGCGCACAATTGGCCCAGCGTCGCCGGGGCTAGGGGAGGGTTTGGCCGGCCAGGATGTTCTTGTCCGATCGCACTCTAGCAACTCCTTGTGGCTGGCTGGGCGTATGCACCCTGACTTCGGTCGCCAGCTGTACGGAGTTTCCTCCGACACATTGGTGCAGTTGGCTTTCGGGTTAAGCGAGCAGTATGTCAAGAAGCAGAGCGGCTTGACAGGGTCGTGTTTCGGAGGAAACATGGCTCTCGACCTTCGCCTCTCTGTACGGGAGTTGCAGCGATGGGACAAGACTGTAACTACAAATTGGGGAGAAAAAGGAGCAAAAAGTACCAAAAAAATGAATAAATAAAAACACCACCCTACTCCACTATTTAAACCTATCTATTCCTACCTCAGGCCAACAGCCTGAAAAGACAGGACACTACCACTCAATACACCCTGTAACTCAAATACACCCTGTAACTCAAATACTTCTTTGCAGGTCCAGGCAGTTTATTGGCAGAGCCCTCCATTAAGGTGACTGTCTAAGTAAAGTCATTTGTATTTCTAAAATGGCAATTGTTTATGTAAATGCAGTGCTTGACTGTTATTTTCTACCATCAGAAGTACAGTATTGTTTCACTGTTTTTGGTCATCTTGTGAACTTGGTCAGCTGAATCCCTGTGAAAGCACTGTTGTATTTCAGAAAGCTATCTAGTGGAAGTAACAGCTCTAAGAATTCATTTTGGTGTACTCTTGATAATGTGTGTTTATCTGTCAAACAAGCAAACTTAATCCTCTAAGCTTTAATAAACATTGCTTGTTCTTTATACTGTATCTGCCTCTGTTTCCTTTTAAAGGGCCTAGAACCTTTCTAATGTTTAGATGTTACAATTTTTATTAAAAATAGTATATTTTTGTCAAGGTGTTGTCGGGTCCGTTGCATTGCTCAGAACTGTTGACCCAACTCAATAGGTGGCATGTCACGAACCTGTGTGTCTTATGTTCTGGTTGAGGTGTTCCCCTCATTAAACAGTAACTGGCGTAATCTGATAGTTGTGCCATTTTAGCTAACCCTAATCGGCAGATGTTTTTGCAATATGCTACAGTCATGTCATCAAAAACACTACAGTAAATACTACAGTATATTACAGCCATGTACATGTAAACACTACAGTAAATACTACAGTATACTACAGTCATGTCTGCAAAAACACTACAGTGAATACTAAAGTAAAGTCTGCAAAAACACTAGTGACTCTTATAGTACATAAATATAGTAATACTACAGTATTTGGACCATGGTTTACAATTGTATTTTTTTCATGTGGGTTCACTCTAAATGTGTAACATGTTTGAAGAACAATGGAACTGTAACTTTTTTTGTTATTCTGGATACATTTCTAAATGCATTGTATCCACATTTTGATAGAATTTTTTAATAGTAAAACACAAATCAAGGGATACTACAGCGTGGAGTATAGTATTCTCTAGCAGGTATTCCCAAACTGGGGTGCGTGCAATGTCGCCGGGGGTATGACAAATAAATAAAAATATATATATATTTAAAAAATGTAATTCACATTTTCAAACAGCCATTTACATTTTCCAATGGGGCTATACATTTGGGTGAGTTTTTTCTCTCGCCTGAGTAGCCACATTTCACTGCCAAAAATAAAATTAAACCATCTAGTGTTCAGTGAAATAACAACACAATGTAAAATACAGGTAGCTTACTCAAATAATTAACATCGAATCACATTAAGCGTTACTCTCTCACAGGAATTCCACTAACGGTCAGTATGTAGCCAAACGTAGCTGCTGCTCATGTTGGTGTCTGTACTGATGGTGCAAAAACCATGACAGGGAGACATAGTGGAGTGGTAACGCGCGTGCAAGCAGTTGCTCCCGACGCCACTAGGGTACACTGCAGAATCCACTGAGAGGCTCTTGCTGCCAAGGGAATGCCTGACAGCTTGAAAGACGTTTTGGACACTACAGTGAAATGGTTAACTTTGTTAAAGCAAGGCCCCTGAACTCTCGTGTATTTTCTGCACTATGCAATGATATGGGCAGCGACCATGTAAAGCTTTTACAACATACAGAAGTGCGCTGGTTATCAATTGAGAGACGAGCAGTTTTCTTTACTGACCATCATTTTCACTTGTCTGACCGCTTGCATGATGACAAGTTTCTCACATGACTGGCCTATCTAGGTGATGTTTTTTGTCGCCTGAATGATCTGAATCTAGGATTACAGGGACTCTAAGCAACTATATTCAATGTGTGGGACAAAATTGAGGCTATGATTAAGAAGTTGGAGCTCTTCTCTGTCTTCATTAACAAGGACAACACACAGGTCTTTCCATCATTGTATGATTTTTTGTGTGCAAATGAACTCAAGCTTAAGGACAATGTCAAATGTGATATAACGAAGCACCTGAGTGAGTTGGGTGCGCAATTACGCAGGTACTTTCCCAAAACGAATGAGACAAACAACTGGATTCGTTATCCCTTTCATGCCCTGCCTCCAGTCCACTTATCGATATCTGAACAAGAGAGCCTCATCGAAATTTCAACAAGTGGTTCTGTGAAAATTTAATTTAATCAGAAGCTACTGCCAGATTTTTGGATTGGGCTACACTCAGAGTATCCTGCCTTGGCAAATCGCGCTGTTAAGACACTGATGCCCTTTGCAACTAGTTACCTATGTGAGAGTGGATTCTCGGCCCTCACTAGCATAAAAACTAAATACAGGCACAGACTGTGTGTGGGGAAATGATTTAAGACTGAGACTCTCTCCAATACAACCCAACATTGCAGAGTTACAGTATGCGCATCCTTTCAAGCACATCCTTCTCATTAACCTGTGGTGAGTTATTCACCATTTTCGATGAACAAATAAGGTTTAATATGTAAGATGGTTAAATAAAGAGCAAAATTATTGATTTTATTTTATTATTATTTGTGCCCTGGTCCTATAAGAGCTCTTTGTCACTTCCCACGAACCGGGTTGTGACAAAAACTCACACTCATTCTTATGGTTAATAAATGTATCGTATAGTGTGTGTGTGGCAGGCTTACAATGATGGCAAAAAACAACATTTGAGAGTGCGCTGACCCTGGTGCTAGAGGGGGTAGGCAGCTGGAGGTTGGATGTTTGAAGGGGTACGGGACTATAAAAAGTTTGGGAACCACGGCTCTACAGTATCCTACAAAATTGTATAGTAAGCAATACACAATCGAGGGGGACCCTCAGAGGAAATCCCCGGCATGAGCTCCCCAAGTACGGCACGTTCAAATCAAAACAGCACTGACAAAGCTAGCAGTAAAGCTAGATAGTAGTCCAATTAATAAAAAAATTATAAAGTAAGAACTACGTGATCGCGGTATACTACAGTGTGTATAGTATTCTACATAGTATACTACAACATAATATAAGCACTACATTTTTTACATGTATTATATTTCACCTTTATTTAACCAGGTAGGCCTGGTTCTCATTTACAACTGCGACCAGGCCAAGATAAAGCAAAGTAGTGCGACAAAAACAACAACACAGAGTTACACATGGGATAAACAAACATACAGTCAATAACACAATAGAAAAATCTATGTAGAGTGTGTGCAAATGTAGTAAGATTAGGGAGGTAAGCCAATAAATAGGCCATAGAGGCTAAATAATTACAATTTAGCATTAACACTGGAGTGATAGATTTGCAGATGATGATGTGCAAGTAGAGATACTGGGGTGCAAAATAGTAACATTTAAAAAAAAAAATAACAATAAGGGAATGAGGTAGTTGGGTGTGCTATTTACAGATGGGCTGTGTACAGGTACAGTGATTGGCAAGCTGCTTTGACAGCTGATGCTTAAAGTTAGAGAGGGAGATATAAGTCTCCAGCTTCAGTGATCTTTGCAATTCGTTCCAGTCATTGGCAGCAAAGAACTGGAAGGAATGGCGGCCAATGAGGTGTTGGCTTGGGGATGACCAGGGAAATATACCTGCTGGAGCTTGTGCTACGGGTGGGTGTTGCTATGGTGACCAGTGAGCTGAGATAAGGCAGGGCTTTACCTAGAAAAGACTTATAGATGACCTGGAGCCAGTGGGTTTGGTGCCGAATATGTAGCGAGGGCCAGCCAATGAGAGCATTCAGGTCGCAGTGGTGGGTAGTATATGGGGCTTTGGTGACAAAACGGATGGCACTGTGATAGACTACATCCAATTTGCTGAGTAGTGTTGGAGGCTATTTTGTAAATGACATTGCAGAAGTCAAGGATCGGTAGGATAGTCAGTTTTACGAGGGTATGTTTGGCAGCATGAGTGAAGGAGGCTTTGTTGCGAAATAAGAAGCCGATTCCAGATTTAATTTTGGATTGGAGATGCTTAATGTGAGTCTGATCATGATCAAGGAATACTACAGTGTGTAGTATAGTATTCTACAGTATGCTACAACATTCTATAGTAAGCACTTCACGGTCGAGGGGGATACTATAGTGTGTAGTATAGTATTCTACCATACACTACACAATTCTAAAGTAAGCACTACATCAGGGGCACTCAACTGTTAACCTACAAGCTCCGGAGCCTGCTGGTTTTCTGTTCTACCTGATGACTAATTGCAGTGGAACTGGCTTCGAGGTCCAGAGTTGTGTATGAGGGCACTACATGATTGAGGGATACTACAGTATACTACAAAATTGTAACGTAATGATCAAGGGATAGTACAATGTGTAGTACAGTATTCTACAGTATAATGCAAAAGTCTATAGTAAGCATTACACGTTCGAGGGATACTACAGTGTGGAGTATAGCATTCTACAGTATACTACAGTTTACAACAGAATTCTATAAAATTCAAAAGTAAATAATATAGTATTCTATAGTAAATTGTAGTATTTTTTATGTGTGTGGACATAAAACTCGAGGGGTTTCTTCATGCTTCGTTGTGAACGGACAGAGGACTCAGACAAAACCAAAGGGGAGGGGTTTGCCACCACAAAACAAGAATGGCATTAAGCAGGCACTCAATGAGTTGAACATGGCCATACACACAAAATGTCTCTGTATGCTATCCCTGATGCAGTGAAAATAATACAAAAATAAATAAAGTAAGCTTTATGCAACATCTTTTTGAGTGCAGACACATCACATATTTTTGCTTATCTGAATTCACTGGTTTTACACACCAACCAAACTTCTGGGAGAATGCGATGGTCCCCTTTTGTACAGGGCAATAAACAAACAAGAATACGCACACACAGAGGCAGCTTTTCTAGTAGACGGAGACAATGCGGGGAGACTGAAATGCGTTTTAACCCACTTTTACCAACATCTCTCCTGCGCCACGAGAAGCGCTAACACTCTGGACCACTTTTATTCTACCCACAGAAAAGCATACAAGGCCCTCCATCGCCCTCCCTTTGGCAAATCAGACCATGACTCCATCCTCCTGCTTCCTGTTTAGAAGCAAAAACTCAAAGTATGAGTGATGTGCACAGTACGGAACATTGAGCACCGGGCTAAAGGCTAGAGCTACCGCTTTCAAGGAACGGGACATGGACACTTACAAGAAAGCCTGCTACGACCTCCGACGAGCCATTAAAACATGGAAATGGTCGATATAGGATTAAGGTCCTGCTACACCGGCTACAATGCTCATCGAATGTGGCAGGATTTGCAGACTATTATGAATTAAAAAGGGAAACCCAGCCGTGAGCTGCCCAGTGATGCAACCCTCCCAGATGAGCTGTATGCCTTCTATGCTTGCCTCAAGGCAAACAACACTGAGCCAGGCATGACAGCCCCCACTGTCCCAGACTATCTCACTCTCTGTGGCCGATGTGAGTAAGACTTTTAAACAGGTTAATGCTGGCAAGGCTGCTGGGCCAGACGGACTACTAGGGCATGTTCTCAGAGTGTGATGAATGTGATGTCTAGTTTTCACACACACACACACACACACACACACACACACACACACACACACACACACACACACACACACACACACACACACACACACACACACACACACACACTGCTTGAAGAGTTTACTGATCATAAAGATTTAATTATTGGTTATTGTTATTATTAATAATTATCAATGATTTTGTTGACAGAACCCATTGTATTATATTCTTGTACTAAATGACAAGATAAACTATTACAAAATATAGAAATGCTGTTGCTTGTCTTTTACATTATTGTGGAATGTTTAGCATGGCTATACATGATAGATAAGTTGACTAAAGCACAAACAGACCGGGCTACTGGGCATGACAAAGAAACATGCATGGTCCATGTTTCATGCGACATTTTGAATGACATGTAAATGTTTTGTTGTTGCTAGGAGTTATGGTCTCATTGTGCCTATCTAGACTCTTATTCCTTTAACTACACATGTTGAGCTGCAAGAAAATCACATTTAAATGTATATCAAACCATTTTGACCCTGATGTTACATATTGGCCCCATTTACCCTTTTTTGCATGGACTCTATGCACACTCACTGGACTCTAGTCTACCCATACACTCACAGATACTTACACTGATACTGTAAAAGGTTGTGTCAATCGAATCTGGTATCAGGATAAAATGTGATTCAGAGTCACCGAATATACTTTAATTATATTTATTTAACACAAGTGATAAATGGTAAATGCAATTTTCGTATATAAGGGGTTCACTGTATCACCACGCAGGGTAAAGCAGAGAACTGACTGAAATAGTACAGACATCTTCTTTTATACTGTGACAGATGTAGTTCCAACTTTAGAGTTGGCCTGTCACAGTAGAGGCTTAGCGTGTTTTAAACTTGCTAGCCTATCGATGGTGCCCAGGCTGGTCCCAGCCTCACAGCACACAGGATCCAGATATCCAGAAGTGTTTGTTGTGAAGTTTGAGCTGAGTTGTCGGTGGCTACACTGCTTAGTTCCTGTTTTCTTGTTATTCAGCATTTTTCCATCTTGTCTCAACCTTCTGGTTAGCAGTCGACACCCTAGATTAACAACAGCTTTCCTGCAGCAACGCTATGTTTTGTGATTAACATGTCCTATTTCTATAAGGCATATATTTTTGTTAAAAAGAAAACAAAACCATCCTTCACAATACTCCAACACACACATATGCATATTGACGCCACACACACACGCTGCTGCTACTCTGTTGATTATCTATCCTGATTGCCGAGTCACTTTTACCCTTACCTACATGTGTGCATATTACCTCAACTACCTCGTACCCCTTGTACATTGACTCAGTACCGGTAGTCCTAGTATATAACATCGGTATTGTTATTTGTGTTACTATTGTTTATTTTTATTTGCAAATGGTCTTACTTTTTAACTGCATTGTTGGGAAAGGGTTCGTAAGTAAGCATTTCACGGGTTCGTAAGTAAGCATTTCACGGTAAAGTCTGTTGTATTCGGCGCATGTGACAAAAAAAAGTTTGATTTGATCCATTCAACTTGGGCTCTGGTGTTTGGCTCTTGAACAAACCCCCAAAAACATGATTTCCAACGTTTTCTCCTGTACCGCTGTCATATGAAATCTCGCGGTAGGACTCCACTTAGATCACTACGTAATGTGCCGTGCTGCTTCTAGCGGCGCTGGTGACAGTGCTGAAAGCTGTTGGGGTGAGTTTTGTTTAATTAACTAATTGAAAATTACGGTTGAGAACCCCTTAATATAAGTGTGGGAGATTATGTTCCTCGTATTAAAGTTATATCTGTAAAAAATAATCTGTAACCAATGTTCTTACCCTTCAAATCTTAGGCCCGGGCGGGGGCAGTGTTCTCCGGGCGCCGGTGTTTTTGCTCGTCATAAATCATACTAACACTATCTAGCTGGGGAGTTAGCTATCTTATTTTAACAAATGTTTCGGCGTATTAATAAGAAGCCAACGTACTGTCTAAACATTTTAATTATTTAATGCCTACCGGTATACCAACTATGTTTGGCGTTAAACTAATTTGCTGAAGTGGCAAACTAGCTGACCCGAAGACTGCATTTGTTAGTTAACGTTAACTATTATCTGGACTGGCACGAGTTTACCAAGTGTTGGTTAGCCACAAACTAGCGGATTTAGCCTCATCTGTCGCAGTTCCTTTGTTGTCAGGTGAAACACTCAGTTACGGCGCCTGCCAGCACTGTTAACATGTTTTAGCCATGGTTGTTGAAATTGGCACAATTGACATGTTCGCTTTGACAAGTTCCCGGAATTAAGAAGACACAATGTATGATTAGCTAAGTGATCATTAATAGGTAGTGAAGTAAAGCTAATGTTGTTGACTAATGTTAGCTAGACATTGATGCATTTGACGATTTGCAAATACCCCTGTTTGTTTAGCTAACGTAGGTAGTTTGCTAATTTGTAGCTGGCTAAAGTGCTTGTTATTAAACCACTATGTTACTTATGCAACCGAATGATGCGTTCGTTGGCTAGTACGCCACGTTACTGCATTGCAAAGCATGGTCGCTTGACAGCAAATCACATGCCATGGCTGTGCATAGCTGGTAACTAATGGGGGTTTGTGCCATTAACTTGTAAAACAATGTTTTAACCATCAGGGGCAGTTGGTTATCTACTTTACTTCGGTACTAAAATGAACGACCTAGCTAACTATTTTGCGGTTATTAATGAACGTCGCAGTTCTAGTCAGCTAGCGGAAGGCCGATACAATACCTAGCTGGCTGGCTAGCTACCACCAGCTTGAAGGCCGCGAGAGACTAGGCCGTATATACGTGTGCATGTTGCATACTTCAGCATGCATCACTGAAATTTATTATTTGGTTAAACATAAAACAATTGCTAGGTAACGTTAGTAAGTAAACTAGTTAAGGGCTTCTGAACTCGACAATGTGTTCGACCACTTGTTTTGGAAATCTGTGCTAAAGAGCCAATCAAAGCCAGTAATTTTAGTGGGTGGGCACGGGTCGGCAAATGTTTTTATCGCTGCGTCATAAGCAGCTGAAAAGCAGACGCTCCCAAGTTCCTATTTTGTTTTCACCATGTTGATGCTCTTCAAATCACATTCTATTCGTCACATGCACATAATACCACAGTGTAGACTTTTCGTGAAATGCTTACTTTCTCCACAATGCAGAGTTAAAAAATAAAGGAAATAGTTACACAAACGGTGCAGGGGTACGATGTCATTGTGGTAATGTGGACCTCAGGGTTTCTGTTAGAAGGAAACACCCTGCTTTTGGTGTATAAAAAGCCCGTTTAAAATGTTTAAATAAAAATGGCACTGGACAATTAGAATGGAGGGGAAATCCCATTGCGAAATAATTATTTTAAGCATATTCATTGACGAAATACCAATTGATGTAAATATATTTGGCCTTATCGGTCTCTAAATGTGCATAATTTAGTGTAATTCAATTGGTGCATGTGTATATTTGTTATGCATCTTATTTATCACACGTGCACAGCAGACATAGTCTTTGAGCAGAAAATCTGTCAGACAGTGTATGTAAAAAAAATAGTTCAAATGGCCAAGATTAAAAAGGGCTCTTATTTTAACCGGTAATTGAAGCGCACTTTCCATTCACCATTCAAATGCATAGGCAACGGAAGGCAGGCTTCATCAGCTCGTCACACACCACTTTGCAATGAGCTGGAGGCAGTATGCCTTTTGAAAACGTATAGCTACTTAATTGTTTGAAACCTGAACGTTTTACCTTGCGTCAAAGTAGTTTAGGCAAAATCCGACTATGCGTTAGTGGAATTTCAATTGGTGACATCACTCACTCTGAGACCTTGAAGTAGTTGTTTCCCTTGTCCTGCAAGGGTCGCAACTTTTGTGGTGCAATAGGTAACGATGCTTCGAGGGTGACTGTTGTCGATGTGTGCAGAGGGTCCCTGGTTCAAGCCCAGGTTGGGGTGAGGACAGGGACGGAAGCAATACTTTTACAAGTGGAGGCAATTATTTTATAAAGACTTCCATATGCTTTTGAAACCAGTAGCCTATATCTCTTATGTGCTATTTGCTTGCATTGTCCAGTAGCCTACTGGTTGTATGAATTTGGGATCTATCGTCCCATAACTGTCCCAGTGTCTGTTTGGGCTATTTCTTGACAAGCTGACTAATAGAATAGGTAAAATGTTCTACTATGAGGGGTAGTAGGTTGACATAGACGGCGTGTCCATAAGGCTAGGAGAAGCTAAGCTTTCCTGAAGTAAATTTAAATTAGTTGGCCTACTCCTGTCAATATAGAAATGAATTAATAATAGGCCACTAAAGCATGATTTGGCCACAGCGGATCGTTAGCTTTAAAGTTTTAAATTGCCTACAGTCGGAAGGAAAGGGAGCGTGCAGCAAATACCAAATAGAGGTTTGTTGAGTTGCGACTGTCAGTGAAAAGAGGCCAAGCCAGGCATATCGCAATATTTCGAAATTCAATTGCGGAAAAACAGTTTGGAAAGCAAATAGCTATTGCTGTAAAGAGAAGACAGTGAAAATACTCTAATCTGTCTTTTAGTTATCAAAATTCTTAACTTAATTGAGGAAACAACAGTAGGCCTCGCTTATTATCACCAGCGGAGAGCGTTGGCCATGTGCCTGATCACCGCTCATATTCACTCTATCATTGTTTGGTCAGTGCCACTTAAGTTTGTTTATGGACAATTTCTTCCTCCAGTTTAGATGGACGTCATATTCTATTTGTCTCCCCTTCTTGTAGGACCTATTATATGGACATTTTTTTTTTATTGATCTGTTTATCAGTGTCAGCAGAGTAGGCTACCCTGTAATTTTATCAAAAAAAATATTCTGCTAATGTATGCAGTCATATAAAGTATAGTAGAATTGCATGAAATGTGTTAAAGGCCACATTTTTCCTGTGTAAAAAAAAATCAAATATATCTGATATAGCCTAGGCCTCTACTCTACACGCTCAGCCATGTATTGAAGTATTTTTTGCAAACAGTGACTGAGTTATATTATTAGCCTAAATTATGACTATCCATTCTACTCATCACATTACGAATAGTAGGCTCTTACATAAGTCTGCAAATATGATGATGCATGGAATGCTTTATCATAATGTGCTATTGATGGTGAAAATTAGCTTCTCCAAACTAGGAACTCACGCACCGCCTATGCATAGCTAGTGATTTTACTGTTCATTACTTGTTTTGTTGGCTGAGGAAAAGTAAATGTTAGAATAACTGTCCACATCTTCAAAGTGCGTGGTAAGGACACATCATTGCATCTTCAACTTGTCTCCTGTTAAGATGAATTACCATAAGCTAAATTTGATTTCTGTCATTCTGAGCAACGTGGGCGGACTCCCTAATCAGGTTACGCACCCATTGCATAGGCATATGGGTCTGGTGAATTTACTCAAATGTCCGGTAAATAAAAATTCTGCCAGTTAAATGTCCAGCGCTACATTTTCATAACGGAAACCCTGATGTACATGTAGGTAAGGGTAAGATTAACTAGAAGGGATGCAAATTTCAGTCAATTGTGCTGCAGACTAACTGACCCTCATTAACCGGTAAACAAATGGTAAAACATTTTCCCAACAGTAAAATGACATGACCAACAGAATGTGAATCAGGCCTTCATGGTCGAATTGCTGCATAGCAACCACTACTAAAGGACACCAATAAGAAGAAGAGACTTGCTTGGGCCAAGAAACACGAGCAATGGACAGGAAATCTGTCCTTTGGTCTGATGAGTCCAAATGTGAGATGTTGGTTCCAACCGCCATGTCTTTGTGAGATGCAGAGTAGGTGAACGGATGATCTCCGTATGTGTGGTTCCCACCGTGAAGCATGTAGGAGGAGGTGTGATGGTGTGGGTTGCTTTGCTGGTGACACTGTCAGTGATTTATTTAGAATTCAAGGCATACTTAACCAGCATGGCTACCACAGCATTCTACAGCGATGCACCATCTGATCTGGGTTGCACTTAGTGGGACAATCATTTGTTTTTCAACAGGACAATGATCCAAAACACGCCTCCGGGAGAGTGACGGAGTGCTGCATCAGATGACCTGGCCTCCACAATCACCCGACTTTTTAAAACTTTTTCCCCCCACCTTTATATAACCGGGTAGGCCAGTTTGAGAACAAGACCTCAAACCAATTGAGATGGTTTGGGATGAGTTGGACTGTAGAGTGATGGAAAAGCAGCCAACAAGTGCTCAGCATATGTGGGAACTCCTTCAAGACTGTTGGAAAAGCATTCCTCATGCAGCTGGTTGAGAGAATGCGAAGAGTATGCAAAGCTGTCAAGGCAAAGGGTGGCTACTTTGAAGAATCTAAAATATATTTTGATTTGTTTAACACTTTTTGTTTTGGATACTACATGATTCCGTATGTGCTATTTATTAGTTTTGATGTCTTCACTATTATTCTACAATGTAAAAAATAAAGAAAAACCATTGAATGAGTAGGTGTTCAAACTTTTGACTGGTACTGTATATAATGACGAGATGCTTGTTTCCACCCTAACAGTGGGAGTCGTCCCAAGGCGGGAAGGCAGGCGACAAGCTTAGGCCCAAAATAATCCCTTAGAAATGCATTGGACCTATTTTGGCAAGATTTTGGAGCGAGCAAAACCTCTCGCTTTGCTTCTTACTCTCTTATGCTATGCATGCATACAAGGACCGGACATTTGTCATTAAGAGCTTAATGGAAACAGGCTTGCTATTGTTGCATATCGTCTTATAGCCAAAAGGCTATAGCCTATTATTGATCATGCAACTCCTGTAATGAAGCAGCTAATAAAACGTAATTTGCCAAAATACAATTTGCTGAAACCAGTTCTAAATAGCGCACCTAATGCCAGAAATTCCATGAGTGACAAAAATGAAAATCTCTATTAGAAACTTAGAAAGATGGGGGATTTAATAGAAAATACTATAAATAAAATTGGTCACATACACGTGTTTAGCCGACGTTATTATGGGTGTATCGAAATGCTTGTGTTTCTAGCTCCAACTGTGCAGTAATATCTAATAATTTCACAATGCACACAAATCCAAAGTAAAGGAATGGAATTAAGAATATAAGTATTTGGACAAGCAATATTGGAGAGGCATAGACTAAGATACAGTAGAATAGAGTACAGTATATACATATGAGATGAGTAATGCAAAATATCTAAACATTATTAAAGTGGCCAGTGATTTCAAGTCCGTATAGGGCAGCAGCCTCTAAGGTGCTACTGATGGCTATTTAAAAGTCTGATGGCCTTGAGATAGAAGCTGTTTTTCAGTCTCTCGGTCCCAGCTTTGATGCACCTGTACTGACCTCGCCTTCTGGATGATAGCGGGGTGAACAGGCAGTGGCTCAGGTGGTTGTAGTCCTTGATGATCTTTTTGGCCTTCCTGTGATTTCGGTTGCTGTAGGTGTGCTGGAGGGCAGGTAGTTTGCCCCCGGTGATGCGTTGTGCAGACCACACCACCCTCTGGAGAGCCCTGCGGTTGTGGGCGGTGCAGTTGCCGTACCAGGCGGTGATACAGCCCGATAGGATGCTCTCAATTGTGCATCTGTAAAAGTTTGAGGGTTTTAGGTAGGGATGCACCGATATGACATTTTTGGGTGATACCGATATCCAATATTTTCCTTGCCAAAAAAAAACAATACAGATACCGGTAACCGATATTTACAATTTTAGCAGCCTTTTTAAGGATTCAAGTATAGTTGAAACACACTGTTAGTGGAATTAAATAATTCCTCTAATGTACTCATTAATTAAATTCAATCTGTCTATTTATAAGAATTTGTAAGATACTTATTAACATAAAATAGACAGGATACAGTCTTATCAAAATTAGATAATAGTAGTGTTTATTCTCAGAGCAAGCTGCCATTTGATCATAAACACAGATTTATATACAAGATATGACGTCATAGGTTACAGAATGAGTCTCATTGTCCTGACAAATAGAAAACAGGTTCAAAAGTTCATTTTAACCTCACAGGGCACTCACATGAAACACCATATAATCATTTATCCTGAAGGCTCACTATAATTGATTACCACTTTAGCAGACAACTCAAGATAATGGAAAACCTAAAAAGTTTATCTAAACACCTCAGGGCTAAGTTGGGTCAGTTCAACCATAGTTTAACGACCCTTTCTGCTTATTTTATGACCCACAACACAAATCTCTTTTCACCAGGCATGCAGAGTTCAATTAGTTATAGTTTTATCTAAAGCTAGAATTTGTTTTAACTATTTATTAACAAAATTCCTAACAATCCACCCTAAATAACAAAACAATTCATAGCTACATATCAAATATCATATAGAAACATAAATGTTTATACAAGAATAAAACCACATCAATACATGTATTTACACTCCATCAACATCAATGACTGTTCTAACCTACATCAGAAACATAACTCCATATTTAGGATTTTTCGTTACAGTCTTCATTAAAGAAACAGTCTATCCATTGAAACATGTAACCGTCTAAATTCTCTAAACGTCAAATACAGTCTCGTCCAATCTCGGTTCCTCATAATTAAAAGATCCGGAATCGTTCTCCACTAGATCCGGCCCCATACATTCATCCTTCCACTTGTCAGAGCTTAGAATTGGTCCGTACTTCATCATCTGTTGTGTCATCGATTTCTCCAGAATCCTGGAAATGAGAACTTTCACACACGGAATCAAACCACATCCACACAAAACTAACACAGTCACACAGGTGAAGGTAGCCCATAACACAGTAATCATGAAATTTTTCCATTTCCCAAACATACTGTCAAACCAATTAGTCAGAAAAGTATCCACCCCTGAGGTCACTGCCAACTCGTGAGCTAGGGTGGTTAAACCTCCAAGGCCTTAGTCACAGATCCATCCGGAGCTGTGTTACTTGGGATAAACGTACAGCACATCGACCCGAATAACACACAAACCCCACCCTTTTCTGCCAATAACATATCTATCTCGATTCTATTCTATTCTGCCAAGCCATTCATTACATCTCTGGTATAATTGATCTAGTCCACATTCTTATTGAGAGTGGACCACTAGAAAATACTTGACTCTAATCCTGCTAAGATCTAATTCCTCGTTTTGAATTGGATCTGAGTAAGGGTAAAGAGCATGCCTAACTGCACTAGTGCATAACTACCGTTCCAATTGGTAGGCAGGTTAGGTCACAGCTTCATACCTCCACACTCTAAACCTTTTCATCTGCCAGTCAGGTCCCTCATTGTCTTCTCGGTTGTAACATTCTCAGTCCTATTGCATGTACTGACTTCCCCTACTTCCCATCCGTGTGTTATGTAGCGATCCATAAAATCCTGTCACTGTGAAAGAGAAAATCTGGATGTAATCGGCACCTGGGGACACATATTACAGATCAATGCAACTGTCATAGTTCAGCTTCCTGCCCTCTTGAACCGCTTTATCATACAGGCCATTCCATGGGTGTAGCAATTCCATCAAATGGAAAGGAAATGGTTATGAACTGAGGTTTTGCTGAGGCATGCCTAACCATAGGTTAGAATCCCATAACAGTTTCCACCTCAATCACTTCCTTAAAATCTTTCATCTGAACCATCCACATCGGCCTTGGCTCTGGACAACTCTACGGTCAGTATCTGCTTTGTCTGGGGCTCTGCTTGTATTCTGGCTGACTATCATCTGCTCTAACTTCTCATACTCGGAATGGCACTAGGTTGTCAACTGAAACCCTTACTTTCACTACTCTCCATCTTTCATACTGGGTATGTAGATTTATGTAGCCCTCATGATGTGAGCTATAACCTGTTTCCATGAGCTACACAGGGACTTTCATAGATGTCTTCCACAATGGCTGCTCTTAGTCCTAAACTGCCAAGGAGTCAGAGGCCCCATTTGGTCTACATAGAACTCCACTGAGACTTCCTTCCCAATCCCACTCTCACTTCCTGTTTATCCAGATCAAGTGATCTCTTATGCTTGGTTAATACAAAATCCTC